>NW_010098724.1:15125-19268 GCF_000699245.1 Pterocles gutturalis
CAGATTAGATAAACCTATGGAAAAAATTGTGTAAAACTGGTATAATGTTCTTTGCTAGAGTAACAAACTGGTTACTGCTGTGAAGGTCTTCCTTAAGCTTCACTAATGATGCATGTATTAGTAAACATACTTAGTGGTCCACTAATACATGAAAAAAACATAGGGGTCTATCATTAGCTCAGGTAGAGGTTGAGATGATAAAATTGTAAAAAAAGCTTATAAAATGTGCAAGTTGCACTCAACTGGGATAGGTAGAAGGAACTTTGGAGAACAGACATTGATAAATTGTGGATGAAATTGAGGAGTAATAAGTGTTAAATACTACAGCTAGGGAGGAAACCTAATGAACAACTACAACGTGAAATAATTGGCTAGACCTCAGTAATGCAGAAAATCTGCAATCTGTGGGGTTTTAATTAGTCATAAACTGAGTCAATAAATGTGATGCTATTGTACAAAAGCAAATATTATGGATGCACTAATAAGACCATTCTACATAAAAGAAACACAAACTATTCTCTGCAGACGAGTGCTAGAAGGAAGTAATCAGTTTTTATATATGTCTACCAAAGATAGGACAAATAATTTAATGTATAGTATAGAAGACTTTGACACAAGGGAATGAACTCTGACCATAAGTGTAGTGAAGTGGAATAGATCACCTGGAAAGTTGTAAAGTCACCTTCAATAAGCTTTTTCAGAGCAGGTGTTAGGCCAGCATCTGTCAGGAACAGAGTGTTCTCAATCCTCAGACAGAGGCATTAACAACGGACATGGGATGACTATTTTAGTCTAATATCTTATTTGCTAAAGGGAAAAATGAAAATAAGAAAAATCAAATATATTGTTCAAATTTTACAGAAATTGAGATTCAGGACCAAAATGAAAACATTGGTCTCATGGCTAGTATTTCTAAGAAATCTGTTAATTGACATTGTCACCATTTTCCAGCAGAGAATTAATGTAGCTAGACAACTAGAAGTTGAATTCATACACGAAACATTACTGTAGCTTGATTCTTTGTAGCTCTCTTGCATTTGAGCTAGAATATCAAATGTGTTTTCTGAACCCATTGTAACTCCAACTTTGGAATTCTGTCTGTATTAATCCATCACCGAATAAAAGTTTCTCTCCAGAAGATTTTGTAAGTCATCAGTACAATGAATTTTGGCTTTGCTGAATTCCACAGGAGTCCAGCCTTTCATATGTATAGGATCAGAATGAACTTCAATGTCATTATCTGGTTAACTATACTCAGTTGATGAGTGCATCTTTGTTCTTAAACAGGACTTGATGGCTGAACAGGATTGTCAATATCTTATTGAACTGGACGGAAATCAGCAACCAGATGATCTCTTAGTAGTAAGCTATGCACCAACTTAATTAACCTCCACTAGAAAATGATTTCTCAATTCTGTGGATTGTTTTCTTTATTAACGTGTTGGCAACATTTTAAATTGTGTATAAAACTTATGTAATTACTATTAGAAAACATGACCTTTGAAATGCGTGCTTTTGTTGCTCTATAAAAATGATTATAAGGTTCACTGCACTGCCCCCAGGCTTATATATATGCTACATGAGAATATTTTCAGGCAGGATGCAAACTCTTTTCTATTGTATCCATCTGTTTTTAGCCCTTTACTTTGTGTATTGGCATAAAATATAATTATTAACATGAGAAATTAAAACATTTTCTGTATGATATATTTACAGAATTGGCTTATTTTGTGCTGGTGTCTAAAATAATGATGGAATTTTTATGAACTTTGATATTGTTTTACAGTGTAATAGGAGCACTTCATTCTTTTCCATTTGACAATTTTGCTGAGTGCTTGTATCTAGATTTCTAGCTCATAACATAGCAACTAGTTCTCCCTCTTAAAAAAACTACAGTGATAAAATTTGAAGGTAAATAATCTTATCCTCTGCCTCAGAACTAAGAGTTGGTTCAAATCAGAACCTAAACTATGGGGTTGAAAATGTAGTGAGAGATTGTCTTTGACAATGTAGGAAGTGAGCTGGTCCTGCAGTTTCCCCTTTGTTGTTTGAAACAAATTGAATCAATTATAATTCTGTAAATATTATTGCAATTTATGCTTAACTTTACTCCCAAGAGTAGTTCTATGGGGAAAAAACCCCACGAATTTTGCAGAGTTATAACATAAAATTTTCTCGTTCATGATCTGTTGGTGAACATTACAACAGAAGATTTATAGTAAAGGAAATCAAGTTGTGTAATTATTCCAACCATTTTACATATAAGTAGGGCAAAGACATATTATGAAACTAGTCCAAACATGACAAAATTTGCATTTTCATTTAAAGAACACTTGCATTCAAGCAAGATTACATTCAGGAAATACTTCAATTAAATTTAATATAATCTGATTCTCATTGGCAGACATCTGGTTTAAGTATCTTTTTAAATAGGTTACCCAAAGCTGTATTACTTCCAAGTGTGCCTAATCTGATCTCCTAAAGAGATTTCCTCCTTTTCAGATTGAAGCTCATCTGAATACTTCCACTGCTTTGTGGGAAATAATCCTTCACAGCCTATTCCTATAGAAGGCTTGGGATTCACAGTATAATGAGGAGATATAAAGGCTGTGATTCAACATTTTGCAGTGCCTGTATCTACTGTTAAAACACAGCTCAGTAACTAGGTTGACTCCAAGCTAGAAATTGGGCCTTGCTGTATATGTAGCCATTATATAAATAATAAGTTACAATTTTAAAAATATTTTGGGAGTCCTTTCAGTTTACAAAAGCAGTTTTAATTGGTACTAAGTCAAGAGTTTTTTTCTCTTCAGTCAGTGATTGTTCGACTTCAATCTCTGGGTGTACAAAATGGAGCTCCTATAACTAGACTTCAAAGTCAAGAAGAAGAAACACTGGAGGGACTGGAAAATGTAAGTGTGCTTTTCTAGAATGTGATTGACTGTAATAATTACTTTTTTTTTTCTGCTGTAAGCTTATATTATAACATCTATGTTTCACAGCAACCAGTTTGTTTTACCATGAAATAAGGGCATTTTTTAAACCTTGATTTTCCAGAAATGTGAATTTAAGATAATTCTGGGTCTGAAATCCACTTAAAAGAGTACAAAAAGAAAAAAGTCTGTCATTAAAAAAAGAAAAGAGTTAGGTGATTATAGTAAAATTTTGAACAAAATGTTTCTTTTAGCAATAGAGGAAGAATTAATTCCTTACAAGAAAATAAAGAAACTTTAGCCAAAAGATAGCAATCCCAGCAGCTGACTCTTAGCTCAGTCTTTACTCTTCTCCTGAATGAGAAACAGCATGCTAATACAATTAGCAATATCCTGCATAACTGAAATCACATACATTGTATTTCCTGTAATTAATTAGAACATGACAAGTTAGTGCTAAATTTTTCTGAATCATGACAGTTATAATTTGTATCCCTTCCAAATCAAACTGAAAAACAGAAGTCTGCATAAATCTCTTCACCTGTATTCGTTTGCAGTCATCTCTCCTATTTCTTAAATAGAACTTTCAATATATGAATGGTGCTGTAACTGGGAGACCCTGCTATACATTTTCAGAGAAACACCCCTCCCTTCACTTTTCTGTTTTCTCAGTCCCTCACAAATTCACAAGTGAAGGACTTCTGTATCAGAGGTCATCTGTATTTATTATTTAGTTAGTCTGTGTGTTTGTGTTAGTCTGTTTGTAAGCTTTTAGCATCCACACTATTTGGGGCAAGGAGTTCTGCTGCTTAACTGAACATGACATACAGAATTGCTTCCCTTTGTGTTGAACCTGCCACCTTTTAGCTCAGTGTCCTCTAGCTGTTGACATGCAAAAGTCATTAAATAGTTCTGTTCTCTGTATCTGCCCTCTAATAATACATTATTTTAGACTTTTGTCCTGTTGTTATGTAGCTGTCTTGTTCTTGTACAGAAGAGTTCCAGTATACTTGATGTTATTTTTTTTACATGAAAATAATTTTGTGTGATTGATCATGATTGATCAGTCATATTGCCTTTTTTCTGAAACTTTTCCTATTGTACTACATACTTTTTGAGATTAGGGTAGCAGAATGCACGTAGCAGTGAAGATGAGGGCAGGATTTTATCTTCTATTCTCTTTTTGGTCACAACAACCCCCTGCAACGCT
>NW_010098725.1:0-10284 GCF_000699245.1 Pterocles gutturalis
TAAGGTCCCTTCCAACCCAAACACTTCTATGCTTCTATTATTCTATTTCAGGTTTTTCCCTGACATTTAGAAGGCTAGGACTGCACTGTCTCATGTAACCATGTGAAACCTGGCATGATGGTCCTAAGAAAAATGTCACATGAGCTGGCTACACTCTCTATGTAGAATATAGGTATAGGTCAGAAAGCCCAGGTCAGCTTGGGGACTGGTAGTGCCAAGGATCAGGACACAGAGAAAAGCTGAGCATTGTGAGCACTGCACAGCATTCCTTTGGTGAGAGACAAGCAGTGGTGGGACAGACAGCAGCATCAGGAGGAAAAGCACTCTGTCACAGGACGATAAGTCCAGGTTCAAGTGCGCCCTAAATCTTACAGGATTTAAACCTGCATTTCCCCCCTCACAGGAGAAAATTCTGGCAAACAGGTTTTGGAGCAATTTGAGGTAAGGACTGTCCCCTTGCCCCCACTGAAGCTGTTGGACACCAAAATACTTGAAAAAGTCTAGACCTAATTCCTCTCCAAAAGACAAAGCTTATGCCCTTTTCCTTTGGATTTCTGACGACTAACCTAAGCAGCTCCTTGGCGAGCTGGCTGCTGCGAATTTAATTAGTTGCCTGTACTGTCCATGAGCCTAAATCCAAAACTTGCCACCTTGTTTCCTTCATGCATCCCCCTCGAAGTATTTCTTTCCCCCAGCCAGGTATCTCTGGAGTTGCTGCCAGCCAGCAAGGCATGCATTCAGAGCCTGCTCACTGCTCCACAAACCCATGGTTCTGCAGAGAGATGGGGAGGAAAGAAGCAATTGTGCTCAGCAAACAATTTCAGCCCTGTTAGGTTCAGGTTTTGCTTTCCTTTTGGAAGCCATCCAGGATGTTTGAAGTCCCCTGAGTGCAGGGATGAAGCCCTGGCCTTGGGCTGCTTGTGGAGTGATGGCACTGGACCTGCAGACCCCGGGGAGCTGAGGGAATTGGGGGACTTATGCCCATGGACCGCAGGAGGGACCGGGGCTGTGAGCCTGGCACGGGGCACGACCGCAGGAAGCTGAGCCAGTGACCCCCCTGGCGGAGCATCACCAACATGGGACCATCTCCACGGAACCTCAGTGCTTCAATGCCTTCACCAGCATCCTGCTGGAGCAAAGAGATAATTTTTTACTACATCTATAAGGCAGGTCTGGGAAGCTGCTAAAATTCTTGTGGCTGCACAGGGGACTTTTAACACTAATTTGGCCACATATCATTTCTAGAGGCTCCTCTCTCATAAACACCTGTCCTCCATGTCCTCCTTGGCTGTTTTCCTCAGTTCTCCACTGCAGCCAAAATGTCACTTACTATTGAAGGATTAGGAGCTGCCGCTTCCAAGCACTGTCTGGAAAAATATATTTCAACAGCGAAAGATCCTCTAACACAGGCACAGGAAACATTACGTCCCAGCAACCTCAGAAACAACTCAAAATAGCAGAGGTGCCCAGGGTGCAGCCTGAAGGCAGAATGTAACCCATAACATCCCAGAGCGTGGCCTGGGGCTGCCTTCCTACTGACTGGAGTCTGGGAACGCAGGTCTAGTGATGCTGCAGGTTTTCCGTGGCAGGTGGTGGTAAGCGAGACCATCTGCCTGTTGGGAAGACAGAAGATGCTGTGTCTGCCTCTGTTTAAAGGTAATAACTTTAGAAGTTATTTAGAGAATGGTCACTGCCTTTGAAAGTTCCCCATATGTAGTAAAGAAGCAGGTAGGAGCACAGATGAGATTGTACCAAGTTTACCGATTTTTTACTCAGAAATCCTTTTTAACCATATAGCCATCCCTTCAAAAACAGATATTTATATTTCTTGAAATGGGCCCTCATCTTCGCCCATTTGCTTGACACCTTAACTTAAGAGTAGTTGTTTCTCTACACTGCTATATGGATTTCTAATTTTGGAAATCGTGCTGTCCATGAAAGCATTTGAATGCATGGGATGAGATTTATCAAACCAACCTTTGTGACACAGGAACACAGGGATCTGCAGTCCTGCCTCAGTTAACGGTTCTCTCCCGTGTTTCACATTCAGCCTGTGCTGGAGTCTCGTCCCATCTGCATGATGGCAGCAGAGAAATGACCAGTATGGCTCATCTCTGCCAGATTCAAATGGAGATACTGGGTCTACATCTGCCCCAGATGCTAAGCCGTGAATCCCAAGATGAAGCATCAAACACAAGTCAACAGGTGTGAAGGACCAACGGGACTGAGGAGACTTTCTTGACAGAGAGCACAGGATAGTTACTCTTCCCAGAAGAGCAGATAGAGCCATCAGGAAATGTCAGAGGAGTGGAAAGGAGAAACAACAAAGTCAGACTGGGAAAGGTGATGTGAATCCCACACAAGTAAAGAAGAGAAAAGACATGCTTTAGTGTTGTCTTGGATTGGGTCCAAAAAGTCTTACAAACGTGTAGCTGACATAGAATAGGCAAGATCTGTTCTGCTTCAATTTTGGTACATCATGTTGAAATTAACGTGCTAGCTTGCGTCAAGTACATACTTTGTAATTAAATTTTGAAATGACATTTTATTTTCTGAGAAAGGTATTTTAAAAATGAATTGGTTATACTTTAGAAACTCGGCTTTGTGGACAAAGATGGTTTCTGTTAATGGAAGACTAAACTGGATGCATTAAGAATGAAAAGAATATAAACCATACGCTGGTATGTTTGATGCACTAAAAATGGTTCTTCTCTCTACTGGATTCCTTGGGGCTGTTTTCAGACTGGAGGTAATATATGTATTTCATTTTGTGGTTTAGCACTAGATAACCCAATTAGGTACAAGTTGGAAGAAATGAATGTTCTTGGTCAGCTTGGAAGAGTCTTTCTGCTGAAAAACTGAAGGCTCTAATGTCTCATTCTTCACAAGTCAAACCCTAAAACGAGAATAGTTGCTTTTCAAGGTTGAAACTTGCTCTGTCTTGCTGCTTTTCTATATTTTCACTGAAATTTAAGGAATATATCAAGCCTTTTTGAATAAAGAACGTCTTGTATTTTGCACTGGAGGGTTCAGTATTCCTTTCACAGAAGGCTGCAAACCACTCTTTGGAAGGAGAGTTTGTATCCCTTTCGGCAGTTGCCTCTTTACAAGAAGTTGAAGACATTCAACCAACTGCATGAACCTGTCTCTCAAACAACTTTAATACTTTCATTTTAGGATCTCTGTATTTAACAACAAATGTTGGTCTTGGCTTCAAGAATCACCATCCTATGAAAGCTAAATTATCAGTTGCAGGGACTACATATGGTTACAATGAAAAGAAACATTCACAAAGATTATTATAAGTAAAAATGTACCATTCAAATTGATGTTATTCTTATTCTGGTTGTGCTGCTGGTATTTAGGAGTGTTTGGACAAGTGATGGGCAGTTGTGAATATGTTTATGAATCCCAAAGAGCTCTCATATTTTGATAGGAAAAAAATGTCTTTATACTGTTTGTATTTGAAGTGCATTATATGTCCCCCAGCTCTAGAAAGGCTTTTGAGTAATTGCACTGGGGAGATTGCTGTCTTCAGTACAATGTCTTTCTGACTGACTCTGTTAAAATCAACATTGTCCTTCTTGTAAAGCTTGTAATAAGTGCAATCCTGTTTCTGTTTGAGATAGTGGGGAGCATTTTCATCAACTTCAGTGGGGTTTTTTTACGTTTGTTGATGGAACAGATGAATTCACCTTGGCACAGATAACTGCCATGTCCCCTTCCTCCCAATGAAGTACCTTATTTAGCTTCTCAGCATCCAAGCTGTCTTGGTGAGTTCTGCAGATTCAGCCTTGCATGTCTCTAAAGAATGGTGGGACATTAAATGGGGAAATTAATAAGCTTACCCATATGAGACAGCACAGCTATATGAAAAGTTGGTAACATCTTTTGCCCAGAACTGGAATGAAGAAAGCTCTCTTTACTAGCATCTGTACCACTGCCTTTGGATGAATCCCTTTTGTTATGTCAAATACTGCTCGGGGGACAAAAAAGGTTGCATTATTCCAGGCAGTCGCAAATTCCCTTGCTTATCCAGACGTATCCTACCTTCCTTTTCCAGCATGTCTGATGCATCTCTAGAGAGAAGATTATAGTGTGTTGATAGGACATCCTGAGTCTTGGATGCTCTGAAATTAACTTTGAAATCCTTGCTGTTGTGTTTGTCTGCTAGCCTTTTGCTGCTGATGTACTTGATGATCTTTGGGATTTTTGTTACTGGGTGATATTTTGCACTCTTCTGATTTGTAGAAGATCACTTGGTTGTAGCTGCAACAGGGACTTAACAGGTCCATCACATGGACATGAGTACTGGTTTCTGATGACTCCCCCAAGCAACTACAAGCTTCTTTGGGAGGTGTCTGTGTTGATTTCAATGGGAAACTGGGGCGTGAGGACTTCTGGAGAAGACCTCTTGTAGAGTAGTCTTTTGTCTGCATGTTAAAGTGAGGTATATAACAATGACTTCTGCTCTCATTGCTCTTTGTTGAAGATTTGGTCTCCCTTTACTGTCTCAGTGCATCATAGCTGGGTAGTTCTTGGCTTCTCTATTAAATCTTTCCAATATATTCCTTAGTGCTGCATTTTAGTGTTGCTAGATCAGGTTCCACGTTCCTGGCTCTCCCCAGGATTCCTTTGTGAATCGGTGTTATACCTGCTTGTATCATCACCTTACCAATGCCTTTAATCTTCTGAAACAAATTTAATATGAAGGCACACTGTACAAGTGGAGCATGCCTTTTGTATTCTTTAAGAAACACGTCAAAAGCCCAGTGACATCAAACATGTAGAGCTTGTGCTGCTCCAGCTGTGGTGTCCACATATCCAGTTTCTAAGCTGATTTGTCCTGTACTAAGTCAACAATGCAATGACTGCCAACATCTGCACATACTGTACTTATTACACTCACCACAGCCTTTGTGAAATTTTAAAAAAAGGATAGTACACTTTTCTTCTGTCCTTCTCTGCTTTCTTGCTTTCTTTCTCTCTTGGCAATGACATGTTTCTAAGGAACGTAACCCCAGAGCTTGTTGTGGGAGCAAAGTATGCTCCTCACAGAAGTGAGCTGAGAAGAGCTGAGCTTAAGTCTTAAGTTTCCAAACACAGAAGAGAAAACCTTTTTGCCAACTAGAAGAAGTGTTGCACAGCATCACTGACATGATGCCTACAGCTGAACAAGGTACTTACACCTGCCCCCATCCATATATATGTATGTGTACACCATATGTGTTTACGTCCATGTACGGTGTATATGTGTAAGGCATTTCTCTTATGGAGCCTGCAGTAAACCCATCAGACGCTGCCTTTAGAGAGAAATGGACCTTTTCATTTTCCCCTCACATCTACCTGCACAAAGATTTTTTTTTTTATAAGGCACAGTCATGAAGATACAGTTCTGCTGAACAGGCAGATGCATTAAACATTTTAAAATATATTATTTTTATTGAGGGCATGGCTCTGTTACACTTATGAACCCAAAATAAAGTATCTGTGTACACAAAGACATTTTCAGAGCAGTTAACCTATCTAAGCAAAATCAGAAGGAAGCAAATGCTCATAAGAAAGTGCCTTTGTTCAGCTGAGTAACTGAGTCAGTTGGTGTCTGCTTGGTGGTAATATTCCCAGCTTCCAAAATACACAGTGCAAAAGGCATCCCTCCAACCACCAGCAACTTACAGATGGATTAGTGCTTGAGTTTTCACTCATTTTCTAGTTGTTTTGAATGCAGAACTGCAACTAGAAAGAAAAGGAGCATTTTGTCATTTGGAAGGCCTCCAAACAGCATTAGCAAGTGACCGTACCTTCTCAACCTAAACTAGTCTGCAGCTGCTAGCAGTCAAGGTGGTGTTCATACGTGATTCTTCTGAATAATGCAGCTACTAATAGTAACCTTTAGTATCACCCAGAGCCAACATGAGATAATTGTACAATTGAGGAAAAGTATCAAACAGCCTTAACTTTGAAATTATTTATTTCTATTTCAGAACAGCTGATCTTAATCTAATTAAATAATAAATGCAGTGTCTCAAATGGTAAATCTGATTAGATTTTTATTAAAGGGGAAAATGCCTGTTCCCCTTTTGGCAGCATCAGTCTCTGGGGTTACATAAACTTCTGAATCACATGATGATGATTTAACTTCAATGCATTGATGACATAGTTCCTTTTGTATAATTAGCATCTGTTAGGGGAAGCTGCAGAATTACGTATGCTTTCTTGGCTGAATTTTTCTGCTCTAAAAGTTAACTGCTTTCCTTGCTTCAGTAACCGTGTTTATTTGTGTTTGGGTGTTTTTAGCTGCATGGGCTTATAACAGAAAAAAAAATAAAATACAATAAATGATAGTTTTGAATTGAACAAATGAAACAACTCCTGGCATTGATGTTCACCTGTATTCTGGCATCCAGACTAACTGTCAGACTAACCTCTGTTAAAGGAGGAGGTCATATATTCCTCTATAATTTCTATCAAAATATTCTAATAATATTCCTAGGTTGCTGTATTTCGGAGGGGTTAAAGAATCCTTACATGGGAAAAGTATAAAAACAGTCACTCTATTTTTTTCTAGATATAAGGAATTTTTATTTAAGTCTTCTTACTGAATGTCATTTTCTGTTCTGTTTTTTTTTTTTTTTTTTTTTTTTTTTTTCCCCTCACTATAGACCTAGGCCCGAAACAGAATTTAGCCTTTAACTTGTTACCATTTGAAAGGCCAGACTCTGTAGTCACAGGTACATTTTGAGCTCACCTGCCCTCTTTACAAGGAACTCCCATCTTCTGATGTCTTCCATGGCCCCTGCTGTAGCCCTGTTTGGGGAGCTGGTGCGATGCTTGAGGCGATTTGCAATACAACCCAGTCCTCCCACCGCAGACGCAGCACCACTGTTGTTCTCCCACCTCCAGATCATTAATAATGCCCTGAACAAGTGCAGCAAGTTGTTAGCTTAGTTAGTCATAGATGAAGCTCTAAATATTCCTCTGACATATGTTTGTTTTAACTACAGATTCTAAATTGCTGTTTCTTTGCATGAGTATGATTAGCTCAGGAAACAATGAGGGTTGGTATACAAGTATGTATAGGAGAATACTGCCATACAGAAGTGACAAGGTGAAGAACATTTTTTTTTTAAACAGAACTTGTGAGTCTTCTCAAACCCAGTAACTTTCCATTCTCATGAGCTTTGGATAGAAAAAAAAAGACACTCTCCAAAAAAAACCCTTTTCCCCCCCCCCCCCCCCCAGTTAAAACATAAGTCATGATTTGAAATGTATTAACATGTATGTGTAAAGATGGACTTGGAATTATAAACATTTAGGTATTAAGCCTTTAAGTATATCACCTTTTCTTGCTGGTGCTCTTTGAAATTCAAAGGATCTGACAAATGTGGGCATTGCAGGTCCATTTCAGGAAAAAAATGTTTCCAACATATGTGTGTTTGTACACTTTTTATTTTAACACAACGTAGGAAGTTGAAAGCAAGGGTAACGGTAGATAGAGCACCTTTTCTTCTCTACGGTTTCATAACAGTTGTTTCTAAATATTGCAGAAACTCCATGGTGGCATGTTGAAAACCTCCCAGAGAAGCAGACTCCTCATGTAACAAACAAAAAGCACGGGGTGCTGAGGCAGGGAGTGGGGCTCCTCTGCAGTGCACCTGGCCATGCCCTCGCTCTCAAGTGGGGTGTCAGGGTCCCCCAGCATCATAGTTTTATGCAACATAGATGCTCGCTCCCCCTCCCATCCCTGGGGATGGGCGACAGAATTAAAGGGGCAAAGGGAAAAGAGACTTGTGGGTTGAGATAAGAGCAATTTAATAACTAAACTACAATAATATTGGAAATAATAATAGTGATGTTAATAATAGTAATACATATGAATATACAAATGAGTGACACACAGTGACACTGCTCACCACCTGATGACCAAGGCTCAGCCCGTTCCCAGGTAATGATCCCAGAGCAGGGAGAGTCCCAAAACTGCAATCCTGGAATGGAGATAAGAGCTCAAGTGTCCAAGAGACTAAGATGACCCAGAGAGAGGGGAGGGAAACAACCCCGAGCAAGAGAGAGAACCTCGGGACTGATCCTCCTCTACATACTGGGCATGCCATGCACGGTACGGAATATACCATTGGCCAGTTTGGGTCTCAGTCCTTATCCTGAGGTCAAATCCTGGGCTGGTCACTGGGGCTGTGCTCCCTCACAGCTTCTCCTGCCCCTGCAGACAGGGGCACAGCAGAGAAGCTGGAAAGTCCTTGAATGTCCTGGCAGCAGCTGTAACCATCAGTGTGTGATCAGCTTCTCCTCAACACAAATCCAAACACAGCCTCTCACTAGCTACTGGGAAGAAAGTTAATTCTGTCCCAGACGAAACCAGGACACACAGCCTTCACTAGCCAAAGCTGTGGCCATCTGTCTGAAACCTCAGCAGCTGTATCTCTAGGTAGCAGTATTTTTGCTTTTAACAAATCTCTTAATGGATTAGCAATTACCCAGTAGTTGCATGTTGCAGTGATGTGAACCTGTTTCATGTGTCTTCCCAGAATCACTTGTGAGCCCAGCTGGAAGGGACAGGGGTCATCCAGAGCAGAAGGTCTCCAAGCAGCAATCCTTACCTACTAAGACTAGCCAGCTCCTTCTTTAGGATGAGATGGAGGGGTATGAGAGATAGAATTACTGAAGGTATTACTGGGTGTATTGGGTCTGGCCGAGATGGAGTTAGTAACCCATAGTAGCCCTCACGGTGCTGAGTGTTGCACTGGTGTCTGGAGGGGTGTTTATAACACATCTTTGGAGGGTGTGGAGCAGGGACAGCTGACCCCGATTGGCTATTCCATACCATGTGGTTTCAGCTCAGCAATAAAAGCCAAGGGAAGAGAGGAGGAGGGGGACATTTGTTCTTACATTTGTCTCTGGGAGCAACCACTACACATACTGAAACTTTACCTCCTGGGAAGTGGCTGGACATTTGTTGTTGATGGGAAGTAGAGAATAACATCTTTGTTTTCCTTTTGTTTCTGTGCGTGGCCTTGGCCTTTGCTTTAATTAAACTGCTTTTATCCTGATCCATGAGTTTTTCATCTTATTCTTCCCCCTTTATTTTGCTGAAGGGGGGAGTGATAGAGGGGCCTGGTGGGCACCTCACATCCAGCCAAGGTTAACACACCACACTGGGTTGTTATTTTTGCCATACCCAGTGGCAGATAATCAGGCTTAGAGGTGAAAAGCTTGATGAGCAATTAGCTCTCTCCTGAGATGCCCAGGCTTTAGTCCTCCTGGGTTTTGTAGTTCTTAAGAATTATAACCTTTTGGCCCAATATGGGGAAAATACACATAATGAATCTTTGCTGAAAAGCGTTAGGAGAGCAAAGTCATACTACAGACCTGGATCCAAAGCAACACATTCTCAGTGTCCTTATTCAAGGGGATACTTAAAAAGTCATAATATTTTGAGCAAGTAATGCTACTCATTGACAGTTTTAAAATGAAAATCTCTTTCTGAAAACAAATGTGTGTGCAAAAGGAAGCAGAATAGGTCTTGGAGAGTCATCCCTGAGGTTGCTTAGTGAGTACAACCACAAAGCAACTTTCTTCCTCCTTTTTTCAAGCCAACAGTATTTTTACTGTGTTTTTGATGGCAGAGACTTCAGCCTGCAAAGATTTTCTGCAGGAAAATAATTGATTTTTCTTTTCTTTATTCTAAATTTAATTTATACCCAAACCTACATCTTGCCTAACTTGCTTATAAATTTGCTTAACTGTCTTTCCTCAGTGCTTCCTTCACAGATGTCTTTCTTGCTGTGCTTCCCCATCTCATAAGAGATGCAGGAGGTTTTGGGACTGCTTCTATTTGTTGTTTTAGCTATGATAAGAAATCATTAAAATATGCTTTTAGGTGACCTGACAGTGTTAAAAGCTAATAATGTTTCATAAGCATTAAAAAAAATCAAACCTTTGGACAAACAATGTAATTCTCTTCAACACAGTTCATGAATTAGCTACAAAACCAACTTCTTGCTATGTTCATTCACAGGACTATGTCTTAATTTTCCCACAAAAATGTCATGAGATAAGCAGCATTTGTGATGTGCTGGGCCATGACCGCTGGGTTATTCTAGAGAAACAGGGAGTGCACTTTGCCCTGCTGGGACTCTCCGTCTTCCCTTTCAGTGCAGGGAATATCATCTTGAGACCTCCATTAGCCGTAGCTAAGGCCATCTGTCTAAAAGGGTGCGTGCCTTTCTTCTCGCTGCTTCTGTCCTCACTCTTCCCACTCCTCTTTCC
>NW_010098725.1:10315-26349 GCF_000699245.1 Pterocles gutturalis
CCTACAAACTCTCCCTGACTTCTTTTTTGCTCTTCATGTGGCTGATGTTTATAGCCTCTCTCTATGATTGTTAAGTATCTTTCTTTTTCAGCTTGGTTCCTGTCCCCTTCCACTTCACCTCTTTCTAGGACATTTTTCCCCACATCTCATGGCAATGGCACATCTGATCCTGGACTGTTCTGTGGACTCATCAGTCCACCAGAGTGCAGAGGGATAACGTTTATTGGGAGGTGAGAATTTGCTGATGCTGTTAGCCCTGGTAGAATAAAAAGCCAAAGGAATTATGGCACATGATAGAAACCTTAGAGAATGAGTCAGAGAAATAAGGCACTACATACAGATAGAGAAGCCAGTGACTGAGCAGACACTGGAGACATCTTCTCGTACACAACAGCACCGTGTTTACACAAAAGCCTTTCAGCACATTGCTGCACATGGGGCATTAGTAGAAGGGTTTCTCATTAGGTTTTAGAGCTGTGTAGTAATTGACTTTTTTGTTTGTCTGACCCGAATGAAAATAAAAAAAAGAAAAACAGCTTATATTTACCTGAAATGAAATGTGTTTAGTTTTCTTGGGGAATTGAAATTAAAGCAAAAAGAAATTACCCAGATAGGACAATCATATTTCTTTAATTTCTAAATAATTCATTTTATATAGTGTTTAGGTTTAGGGGTTAAAGGGTAGAAAGGAAAATTCTTTTCCTGTTTTGAATAAATATTACATGCTTTGCACTTTTGAAATGGATAGGTCAAGACAAATTTTTCAAACTCTTTTCCACATTCTTCTCAGGTCTTCTGCTTTGTTTTGTTTTGTTTGGCACTGTGTATGGATATCCCCGAAAAAATATTTTTTCAGCAAACTAAGTATGCTCTGCAAAAAACCTTCACCTAGCTCTTTCAGTAGAACATAACAGTGTCATATCTCCCTAACTTGCTCTCCTGTTAGAGCCTGACTCACGAACAATGCCATAGCCTTCAATGCGATCGTGTGCTTGGGAGGGGGCTGCAGATTCAAATCAGGCAATTTAATGTTTCCAATTATAGGAAATGTATTTGGAAGGATGCCAAAATGCTAAATAGCTTGATAAAAAAGAAGTTCTTTGTTTCAGTTATTTCTTATTGCACTACATGCTTCCCCTGCCACCACTTAATTAGAGACGAGAACGCTGCAGGAGATCCTGTTCTTTATTAATTTATTTTGAAGTTATTAACTGTACTGCAGCAGCAACAGCAAAGCCTGAATTCAGTGGCAAGCTCTGGGTAAGGAATGTATAGTATAATACAGGGGGTTATGTCATTAGCTTGGGTCTGGAAAGCAGTGGCCATAATTTCTGCTGCTGAAAAATCTTCCTTGTGTGATCACATCACTTGGACCCAGATGATTAGAGGTGTTTCATTTTACTCCTGTGGAAAATAATGCAAGTCAGGAACCTCTAGTGATCTGATGCTTCATTTCTCTCTGTGATAATTTCTGCTTTCGGCAGGGTCTGTGAGGAATTGCTCAGCGACTATTTAAGAAGTCCTGAAATAGAATTAACACACGCATTTTGGTCTTCATGAGCACATTTTGTTTCACTTTGTAGTAGCTTGTGGGAATGAGCTTAACTTTGCATCCTGCTGGATATCAAACCTTTGGCCAGGTGTCAAGGAAACATTCTTCTCCTCCAGGCAGAGGGAATGGGACACACTCTTTTCTGTATCTCCTTTGTCCTTCCTGATATGGGAATTGATGGGAATGCTAACTGGAAGCTGAGATCAGGATTTTTAGTCCACTCAATACAATTCTAATTAAAAAAGAGGCTTTATGAGCTAATGCGGCAGAGGAGTTTGCTGCTCCCCTAAAGATTATGGACTTTAAGGGTCACAGCTCCTTGTAGCAACTAGCTGATGACATTAGCAGCTTAATGCTTGTTTGGATTTTTCCAACAAATGTAGGTGAGATAAGAAAAAGAACCCACAGCAAAATTTACAAACCAATTAGTCAGCATTATAACAAGTCACTTCACAAATGAAGACGCCTATAAAAGTGTTTATGTTGGGGATTTATCCAGCCCTTCAAGCTATCTTGTTTCTGGTTTAAAATACTTGGGTTACTCACTGAAACATTCTGCTTGCAACAGCATTGGGTTAAATACAATAGAACAACATGTTAAATTGTTTGTTTGTAAAACGACTTGGGGGACAGGTCCTCACTCCTCACTTGGTGCAATTTGACAGGGATTATACAAGCTCAAGAGCTGTCACTACATAATGAGTTGCCAACTAATTTTTTCTAAGGCAGAGTCCCGTGAAGAAAATTTTCACTAGTGATAGTTACTGGAATGTGTGTTTTACTTCTGGTGTCATCTCACTGCTGGCATTCATGTTTTTCCTTGGAGCACACGTCAGTGAACTTTCTAAACCACAACATTCTCATTACTCCGTGGCTCTGGTTGTTTATGTGTTTCTGCCTAGAACATCTGTGGCACAGCTGTCTGTCTCTCCTGCTCTACTTTGCTGCGTAACACACAGAATTCTCTAGGAAAAAGCATAGACTATGTTGGGTGTATAACAGCCTTGCAAAGAACGGTGAGATGACAGCTGATGGAGCTAGGCTGAACAAACCTGGCCATACCTGCACTGTGCCAACACATTCGGCTATCCCAGAGGTCACAGGAGTAGTTCAGGCTCAGGATTTCTTCCCTCCCCTGCTCCAGAATTTACTCAAAACTTCTCTGGAGTACTGTCTCTTAACCAAGTTTGGCCCTGGCAAAGGCTGGGAGCTATCTCTACAACATGGTGTAGGTTTGGCCCATTTCAGAGGTGCTAAGTAACTGCAGAGCTCGCAGCTTCCGAGGATGCTCATTCATCACCTTTGAGGCCCAGGTCATCCAAGTAAGGGGCTTATGCTGGGGAGCCAGGACTGAGCTTCTCAAGGCAACTGGTGGTCTAGGTGCTTTCAATTGGTGTATCTGGGGTTAAATCTAGCAGAATGCCTTGGAGAGAAAGAAAAACAGAGAATAGGCTTTCAAAGGCGCTACAAATATGGCAATATTGTCAGAAATCCAGAAGTATTGGACCTAAATTTCAATTAAATAGTCATCATTATAAAATATTATTCTGCTCACTTCTATTTACATGCGACAATTGCATTTCATTATTTTTACTAACATCCAGTAGTTACAAAGACTCATTTATGACCACTTAGCAGCCAGACTCTTAATATTTGTAGTGCAATTAGCCTGAAACACTTGTGAATAATGTCCTGTTTACAGCTGAAGTAATAAAGCAAGAGGACCAGGGGAAGAAAGGCTAATTAAAGGGGACAACTGCAGAAACAATCCAGTGTTGGATGGCTGGAAACATGCTGTTATTGTTCCTGTATGGGGCAGATTTATGCTAGAGGTGATTAAACCTTAAAAATATTTAGTTTCTTTTTGCATGTCTGTTTGGACTCACTGGACCTGATTCTCATTTACAGCCAGACTTCTTTACACTTCCAGTAGCAATATAAAAAAAATCTTTAGGAGGGTATTTACTGCCAAAACGGTCTAAAGAGGGCCCAGCATAAAAGGGCAGTAAAAATCAGACTGGACAAAAAAGTTACTAGGAACAGTTTTCTTAACACCTAAGTGCTCAATATTTTATAAAAGCAGTGGGATTTAGGGAATCAATATTGAACACAGACTGACTGTTTCCAGATACGTAGTGTAATTGCTGCTAATATTCAAACCCTCCTAAAGCCTACTCGAATGCTTGGCCACCACTCACAAACTGAATCAGGTAGCGGTGATTAGAGGACTCTTGTCATTCTTCCAAAATCTGCTTTTTATTGGGAAAACTATTCACTGAGCATCTGCCACACGTATATTCATTACGAACACATATTTGTAGTTCTCCATGTGGGCTCTAAATGAGACTGAATTAAAAATCAACACACCTGAAGTGTAAGACATTTTAAGACTTTTGTCACCAAGGTTGGTGTTTCCTGTGTTCAAGCTTTTCTCTGCAGGCTGCAAAGCCAAGCTTATTTTCCTGTTTAATTTTTTTAAACTGAAGCTGATCTCCTCTTCTGATCATGTGAATCTAAGAGCTTTAGCTTTCTTTCCTAAATATACTGAGATTTGCAACAGAGATGCAAGAGCTGATAATTCTGGAAGTTTGAGATTAGCACTGTAGCTTTATTCATGGACCATGCAAGTACACTCTCCTTTCAGCTGAAATCTGTAAGAGTTTTGCTACTGTTGGCTTCAGCGGGGAAAAATTTAGACCTGAGTAATGCTATCATGTTCATTCCTGAAGAAGTAACAGACTGGAAAATAGAATCTAGATGGTACTAACTTGATGATCAACACTATGTTCCACGGTTGTCTTATACATGATGCATTTGTCCTGTATTTGACACATAAAATGTTGCTTTAAAAAATTTTAAGGGTGGTATAAGCGACTACATTTTTTTTTCCAGACAAGTGGTTATGTGCACACATAGGAACCCAGGAAGACCCTGTAGATACTGCTCTTCCATGAAACAAGACTCCACTCTGAGCTGCTTTAAGTATGAGCTTACTCATGTGAGTGAATACTGCAGGATGTCAGGCTCCTGGTTCCTAGCCCTGGGCTAACAGCTTTTTAAGTTGCCCCACGTGCCACCTTTGCCCCGTATTCTGTAGGCAGCAGGCTTAGCCAGTGTGAGAAAGGTTGTGTGGGATTAATCTCAATCAATAAAGACACAATATTTTTAACATAACCTGTTGTGCTGGTTTTGGCTGGGGTAGAGTTAATTTTCTCCATAGTAGCTAGTATGGAGTGTTGGTCATACAGGGATGTTTTAGCTATTGCTGAGCAGTGCTCACACAGAGTCAAGGTCGTTTCTGCTCCTCACCCCACCAGCGAGCAGGCTGGGGGTGCACAAGAAGCTGGGAGGGGACACAGCTGGGACAGCTGACCCCAACTGACCAAAGGGACATTCCGTACCATATGGTGTCATGCTCAGCATAGAAAGCTGGGGGGAAGAGGAAGAAGGAAGGAGGAACATTGGGAGTGATGGCATTTGTCTTCCCAAGTAACCATTACACGTGATGGAGCACTGCTCTCCTGGGGGTGGCTGAACACCTGCCTGCCCATGGGAAGCTGTGAATGAATTTCTGTTTTGCTTTGCTTGTGCGCACAGCTTTTGCTTTACTTATTGAACTGTCTTTATCTCAACCCATGAGTTTTCTCACATTTTTGCTTCTCTCCCCATCCTACTGAGGGGTGAGTGAGCATGCGGCTGTGCGGGGCTTCTGATAACTGGGGTTAAACCATGACACTTGTCCATGTGGGCTGGTACTTTGGGTCATATTTAACTCTTTCATTACAATATTGTCCTTAATGCACGATATCTTTTTTTTTTGTCCTCATTTTTATCATCTAGATGTGATGTATGAGACGGGCTGCACCAGCTCCGCTCTTATGCAGGTCAGCCTCACAGCAGGCTGGTGGTAATGGGAGAGCATGATATAGGAAACAGTCATGCCAAAAGAGATTTACCGGTAGTGATCAGACACAATTGACTATAAATTCTCAGTAAGTTTTTTTTCCCATAATAAGTCAATGTTGGTTTAAGCAAGGTACATGCTGGGAAAAGACTTCTTAAAGGGCAGGAGAAATCATACCATTTATTCATAATTTAACAGTAAGAAATGTATAATTAAAAAAAAATGTTTAAATGACAGAAAGTTGAAATGAGCAAGGGAAGCTAGGAAGTATCCTGTCTTCTGAGGAAACCAGATTGCAGAATTTATACGTTGTTTGTGATAGATCTAATTCCCAAAGTCTGTCCTCCCCAGGGTCTTTGGATCTGAGAATCATCTTACAATACTTATTGGTCTTGCGGTTCAGATTCCAGGCTTGCCAGTAGTGCAAGCGCTGAAGAATTGTGGGTTTGAGTCAAACTGACTTACTGACAAGGGCGGATTGTTAAAAATGATTCCTGTCGTACATTCCTCTGTTTGATTTCAACATCAAGGTGATAAAGAGGCTGGTGAAACCGGGTAGGATGTTATGGGAAATGCCTCTCTTTAGAGGCTGGCAAGTTGCCTCTGTGTAAGCAGTACTAAATGCCCTTCTTTTTTAATGAAACCTTGTGGAAGCTGTGCCTGAGGAAGGCTTATGAAAAGCCACCAGAGGCACAACACTTTAAAACTCATTTAGGAATGGAGCAATCCACAACAAGTCGTGTGAAGTGCTCTCAGTACCAGGCTTAGATGGATAGCTGGCAGAACTTCACAGGTGACGGTGTCTTCTGGGGACTCGATCCTATAAATTAGGAGAGGATTTTATGGCAGGCTAGATTTACGAATCTAATATTTCTGTCAGTGAGGGAGAGGAGAGAAGAAAGATGGATTTTGAAAACTTTGTTTAAAATATTTCTTGTAAAAAAAACTCTCATTAATTTTTGTCTTTATAAGCCAGCTGGATCAATCAATAGAGAGCAAATTTAACTGTCTTAAGATTTTAGGAAGGACACTTGCATCTTCTTTTCTTTTAATAGCTGCATTCATTTCCTTGTTTCTGGAAACCCCCGGGGTTGGGATGTTTTGAGACTCTTCTCTACAAATAGATGTCTGGGCTTATTCCAGCAGACACATTTCTTTGCATCCCAGGCTTTGCTGGGTATTCACGTGTGGGAACAGTATTGAATCACAGTGTTTATAGTTGTTGGATGTTCAGGAAATAAGTAACAGGTCCCAGATATTTGCACCTTGAAATCACTGTGGAGAATCCAAATTTTGAGTGAGAAAATGTTGGTGTGTGTAACGCTCAATTTCCTGAAATACCACAATTTTTATGTAATGAGTCCTTTTCCCTTGTGTCCCCCAAGGCTGGACTTCAACCACAGTGTCTCTGGGTCTTGAAACATAAGCTTTTGACAACTGCTGTACACTGATTAGCTTCCTCTGCCCCATTAAAGAAAATAAGAGATTCAGTTTCTAAACCATGTGGCTATACAGTCCAGCTACTTGGGAAGGATGAGGAGCAGCAGTGTCTTCAGGGCCTCAGCCCACAGAAGAGCTGTTCAGCTGTTTTGGCCCTTTGGGAATATTCACTGAGGCGGTTTGAGTCTCATGAGACTGTCATCCCCATCAGCACTTCTCTGCATGACAAGAACTCTGCTAGAAGGAGAGGGAAGGAGGGTGGTGGCCCTCCCACCCCTCCTCACAGCCAGCAGGGTCAAGATCCTTCCCTATGGAGGTCATTCCTCCCCTCGTCTTGCTTCAGTGGAGATGGGCAGGGACAAATGTCCCTTATGAGACAGAGCTGATGGTTACTGGTCCTGTGCACAGGAAATCTGGGGTGTGCTCTACAGTGGTGATCACATCTCCTTCGGACAACCTTCATGAGCGATCAGCTAGGAGCAGCCTCAGACCCACCGTGGCTGCATATCTCATTCCCTCAGGCATCTCAGGTCAGTGTTACTTTTTTACATCCAGAAGAGATGGTCTTTGAGGTCTTTGCTTTCTTCTAGAGGCCCTTAGAGAGCCACAGAAGCAGTGCACAGACATGTGGGCTCTTCCTGGCCCTTGGGATGTGATAATTGAGTGGTTGCAGGTTGACTATGTTGACATTTGCCAGCAAGCAGTAGTTGAAGTTTCTTTAGGTGTTTGAAAGTGTCTTACAGGGCTGCCCACCAACTCCCTCTTACATACCACAAGGTTGAAATTAGGGGTCTAACAACTTCAAACCCTGCTGAATTTTCAAGATAAAATCCTTAGTGTAGGAGCGGGTGGGAGGTGGCTGCCCAAATCGCCTCTGTTCATGCAGTGCGCAAGAGACAGTGGTGCTGTTGCCTACTCAAGGTCTCTGCCATGTTCTGCTTTCTCTGCTAGCAGCAGGAGCCACCAGCACTGTTCACCAGGGAAAATCTGGCCCGTGAGGAGCAGTGTCAGTGCAATTATACAGTACATCAGCACATATGCCCATAAAGACTTTTATGATTCATGTCAGTGCAGTGGATAGCAAGGGAGGTATAATTAGGCCAAGAAGAGAAGATCCACCTGGGGTGTGGAGGATTGTCTAATGCTGCCAGTTCCAAAGGGTTGCAATGACGTACTAGTCCAGGTCCAGACACGCTTTAATCAACTCCATCTTTATTACAGGGCAAACAAATTCTCAACTGGAACTGCTCCCTCAGTGCTGAACTGATGGGCCAACAAAGCCCAGTGATGGAAAAAGGGGTTTTGAGTGAGAGTGAGAAAGTGACGCTGCTGAGGTCAAGCACTTTCCTGGAGGATTTCTGTGTCCCTCCATCCTCCCGTCACTCCCTCCTGCAGAGCCCATGTCTGTGGGAGAAGTATAACAGCTCTGCCATCATGCCAGACTGTGGCTCATGACCATTCTCCCTGGCTACCCATTTTGGTTCTTGCTCTGGCCCTTTGCAGTGGTGGCTCACCAGGCCCATATGTTTGGTTGTGAGAGCAGACAAAGCCCACAGATGACCTTTGCTATCACAGCCACAGTGGCTGCAGCCAGGGCAAGGCACTTTTCTGAGCAGACATCACCTCAGCCACAGCTTTCAAAGGTTTTTGGGGACAAGTGGAGCCTACAGAATGTCAGAGATGAGCAGCAGTGGTGAATCAGCTCTCGCCAACCTCTTCCTACTAATGCCACTCATTAAGCTGAAGTATCCATAGCTGAATTGAGTGGTGGAGTTGAAGACTAGGACCAGGAGGCTCTCCAGAGGCTGAGCACAGCCCTGTCCAAGAGCTCCTCAGGATCTGGGAAAGTACCACCCACTGATGACAAACTGTGAGAAGATTTAGTGGGTAGGGAAGGTGACGTGACAGAGGCACGTTTTTGGTGAGATGTTTACAGTGGTGGGCAGGGAGGGAGCTGTTAGATGTAGTGTCTGCAAATGCAGAGGAAGGGGAAGGGGAAAAAAAAAAATGTTAGTTCCTGCTGTGGGTAGGCTGTTGTTGTATTTTTCCAAATGATGATGAACTTCCCATATTTCCTAATAATCTTATCCCAGTGCTGTTCCCTTGTGCTCAGAGGAGCATTGCTGTTAGTGGTCCCTGGGAAGAATCACAGAATCATTAAGGTTGGAAAAGACCTCAAGGATCATCAAGTCCAACCGTCAACCCAACACCACCCAACCCACTAACCCATGTCCCGAAGCACCACATCTACACGTTTCTTGAACCCCTCCAGGGATGGTGACTCCACCACTTCCCTGGGCAGCCTGTTCCAATGCCTGAGCACTCTTTCAGGGAAGAAATTTTCTAATATCCAGCCTAAACCTCCCCTGGTGCAACTTGGTGCAACTCCTCATCAAGTGTTTCAAAAGTGGAAGCAAGAGACACAAGTTCAGTCAGTTTTAGGAAGGATCTCTTAGAACTTTGCACCCATCCCTGGCAGTTCCTGCCAACACCTGGTAAGCCATTATGCTCTTTTTGGATACTACCCATGGAAGTGAGAGTATGATACAGATTATTCGTCAGATTTTTTTGGTCACTCTGCCTTCCTCTGTAGGAGGAGATGGGGAGAAGCTGCAGCCTTACTGCAACGCTTCTGTGTTTTAAACTGCTTTTCACAGAGCCTGATGTGGCATAATGTTAGGGCTGTCCTATAGCCCATTGTAAACCTGTATGCTGGGCTCTTTTCAGGTTAAAAAGCACAAAACTAACCCATCTTTCTTGGAAATTCTGGTTGCAATATCTAAGCTTAAAATCTGAACAAACTGGAGTTAAGGTGGGAGAACAGGGACATGGGAAGAACAGGGACATAACATTAAAAATGCCATTTATGATGATAAATGACTTAGCAGTGATTTAAGGTACTGAAGTATTATCATACAAATAAACACTCGATGAAAGCAGAAAGAGAAGTGCCTGAGGTGATAAAGATTTATGGATTCCTGGTTGAACCACAAGGATTTAGACTAGGATGGGAGTGAAAAGACCAAGCTTGTTGAAGTGAAGATCACTTTGGAAAGAAATTAAAAATGGACTAACCCCCTCCTAAGTGAAAGGAATCAGTAGCTGTTGGGGGTGGGAAGGCTTTTCTACTTACGGCTATTATTTTTCTGATCAGAATAAATTACTCCTCGGAAGAAGCCAACTGTTGCCCTGTTTGATCTTTTCATATCAGAATGGTGGTAGTGTTGAGAGTGGTCATGAAAGAAAAACAAAACTAAGGAACAAGTGTAGTGTCAAGATGTCACTGGAGGAGTGTTGGGAGCATCTGCACCCAGATGTGAGGGGCTCACTGTTCGTGAGGGAAAATTGTAGCTCAGGCTGATGTCATGCAAGTACTGTATTTTTTCCACACCAGTAGTGAGCCATGGATAGAGAAGAAAAAGAACAAAGAGGTAAAATATTAAGCACACAGTGGAAAATAGACAAGGAAGTGCTATTGCGCTCATCAAAGTAGACACTCCTATGGGGAAGAGCAAGGTCACAAGAGACAAAATAAACTCCTGTAATACAAATACAAAAACAAATCAAGTACAGAAATGAGGACTTTTCTGGCTCACTACCTAACTGACATTATGAATTGCAAATGTGTAAAACAAAACTGGTCTTCAGAATAACTGAAAACACTTTTAGAGCTCTTACCTACCTGCATTAGGCAAAGAGTGCTGCATACTTAGGATAGATTGATTCACTGAATAAACTGAGTGAATAATAGTAGGTAATTCCTTTAGGGTGAAATTTTTCACTTTACTGTGTGACTACACAAATCCCAGGCACCATCGAAATTCTCCATCATCCCTGAAACAAGAATAAGGAGGATGTCAACCATTCACAGACTGGACCCTCATCCGTGCAGGATTATTTGGATGCATACACAGGGAGACTGCTGAGGTACATAAACACGGTAACTGTGTCAAGCACATTTGCTTGAGAGGAAGGTAATGAAGTCCCATAGATGTATTTCTTAGCAAGGAAGATCTGCGTGGAAAGGGCTAATATATAGTGCGCACCTGTACAGAGCCTAGTAAAGGGAGCCTGTGATCGTGACTAGTTCCTCCAGGCATGACCTAGATATCACATTAGTATGACCTATAGGGATGTATATGACAGTTCATTCTCAGTACTAACTGCAAGGGTTGTGCAAGCCTGGCTGCAGCTCCAGAAATGGCAGAGCACCAGACTCTGCTGTGCGCTCTAGCTAAGACGATGCTTGACTTCATATTGGAAAGTGGAGCTGCTCGTGGAACAGGAGTAAGATTGGGTGTATAATTATTTTTCTCCTTGCTTACCACTTTGGTGGATAGTGAGCTATTTCCTCTCAGCTTCCAGAGTGTTCCCAAAATATTACCTATCATTTACCATGCCAGGTGTTCGTAATTTATCACAGAGACATGGCCTCAGGGTCCTTCTCCCCAGTCACAAGTGCACAGCATCTTTATGATAGTTATAGGAACAGCTTACCTGTTAACACTTAGTTTAAACTATCAGATTGACTCACTGACAAAATCAATACGCAGAACCAGGTCCAAACAGGATACAATCAAGGACATGGAGTGGTGAATACAAGCTATTAGCAAGAGGAGAACCCACTGCATTGTTTGAGTCTGGGCACTTAGGTCAGGCCATGGCTGACCCCAACCAAAGCATCCAACACTGATTTCCTTCTGACCCAGCAGATGCTCTTCTCTTGAGGGGAAGAGCCTAGAAGTCCAACACTCTCCCTCAAGAGCCTAGAAGTCTGACACTCCCTCAAGCTCCTTCAGTGCAGGGAATACCGTGCCTGTAGTGTTTCCTGCTTGACAGTGCGGCATTCAGTGTGGTGGAGTCTCATGGCTGTTGATTTGGGCTGGTGCTGTGAACTTTGATTTTGTAGCCTACTGGTTTTGGCAGATGTTGTATTGGCATCAATATTAAACATTTTCTACCAACTTTTTTAGTGGACACTGCTCTGACCGGGTCAAGTTTATTCTTTGCTTAATCCCACAGCTCCAAGCTTTCACCAGGGAGTAAATGCCTTGGTGCTTTCACCCTCCTGACATTCAGATCTAGGCATGACTGAGCAGTAGAAATACACTCTGATAGACGGGTCTAGGGTCAGATACTTCAGCTCAGATTCTTCCTTTCTCTTTCAGAGGCAACCTATAATAAATAACAAATCAAGCAGGACAAGGTAGGACCAGGGGACTTGAGTCACCTCCTGGATCCATTAACCCTATGTCTCACCTTCCTGTCATGCTATAGCTGCTACCCAGGTGTCTCACTGGGAGTTCGAACGATGCTGAGGCTGTGGCAGGGGAGAGGGGAACAGGAGGTGGGCTGGCAGATAAACCTGTCTCTGGCTCTACTCCACAGCTCCAGTGACCCCTCTGGTGTCCCTGCCAGGTCCACGGGGCAAGCTGGGGACTCTGCTACCTGGGGTGGTGTGAGCAGCAGCCTCAGTGCTCAGCCCATGCACGAGGGAGGGTTCAATTCCATTACCTATTTGGGTAAATTAATTAAATAGATAGTTCCTGACACAGAGTGGAAAGGGTCCAGGAATCCTTTTTTTTTTTACCTTCTTTGGCCCAGTCTGGAAGAGACTCATGTTCAGCGCTCCTGAAGCGATCAGACAGGTTTTCTGCAGCTGTTTCTGTGTAGTGAGCATACCGATTTCCTTAAACAAACCCAGAAATGCTTCAGCCTTTAGGCAAATCTTTTCCAAACTCAGATGCCTACAGTTCTGCTCCTCAGTCTGAGCTGAGATACTTAAAAAGAAGTCAGTTATTTCAGTCGTATATGCGCTAAGCAGAAATGGAAACAAGCCCAGAACTGGAAGAATCCTCCAAGGAAGCGCAGTGGAAACAAGTCTGGACAATTGATTAATGTGGAAAAGCTGACATATAGAAATGAGAACCAGACTTTCGTAACACCCGCTGCTTAAGATTTTATTTTTCAAGCTTCTTAAGCAGCAGAGGTTTCATCTGAAGGGAAATTTGAGTTGAACTATGCACTAAATATCAGCTACATTTGTTTTCAACATGGTCATATATTCTATTCAGGCATAGGTGAATTTTTTTATTACAGTATTTGTTTATGACAGGTACATATTTTGTACATTGGCGCAGGATGTTAACTTCATCACTTATGAATTCTTTATATTTTTTAAAAAAAATTTAAAAACCAGATGAGATCTCAGCATAGTGCAGAAGAATCAGCAAGAACTGTCCAGAATATGAGGACAGAACTGAGCTCACAAACCTTATACTTTGTAATTTATGTCATTCACAGGGTAGTCAAACATTGTGATTATATTCCCTTTTATAGGTGAAAAGCTGAGGCTGCCTTTTGAAAAGGTCTGTATCACAAAAATGGGACAATAATTGTCTTCCTTACATACATCCTTCCTGAGTTCTCCTGCTGCACCATGACCCTGATGTAGACAAGACCCGTACGTGGTTAACAAGGTGAGGTCTGGTTCGCTGTCTGAAGCTGTATTAACTGCTGGGGTAAATATACTCAGTTTCTTCACCTGTAGAATCAGGATCACAACACTTGACAGGCAAGGGGTGCTATGAAAACCTGCTCGTGTCTTCATCCCAGTTATAACATGCAAAATAGTGTCATAAATGCAGAGGGTTCATTATAGTTCTTATGACTAAAATTGGTTTCCCAAGAGCAGTGAAATAGCGTTGGAGCTGGTAGCAGTTATTCACATTCACCTGTGCCTGTGAAAAACAGCTTGGAAAGAGCAGGAAAATGCCCTGAGAGTTGCTCAAGGTTTATCTTTTAACCTGCACGTTCAAAAGGCCACGTAAAAAATGAAACTTTGGTTCACGGATGTGCAGCATTGGCCTGTTAACAATAATCAGGTGGGGTTTTTTTGGATTGGAATAAAAATGTTGCTGTGAGCTCTGGGCAGGCATCCTCTGGACTGCTGGAACCCATCTCTGGCCCCGTCTCCTAGTGCTCCCAGCTGGGCAGCCTGGCTGGACCCTGGACCTGGCCCATCCCCTTGCCATGCCTGGTGTTGCCCCCGGGCCCCATTGCCAGCCCCGGCTCTGCCCCTGTGTTCAGCCCTCGGGGAACAGTCCCCATGGGTGAGGGCATGGCCCATGCTATGGTCACCTCTGGTCCCTGCTCGCTTGCCCTGCAGGAGCAGCTGCTGCTGCCCGACAGATATGAGATGGACCAGTAACCCCATGGCAGTTCATTGGATCCATCAGTACCGCAGGCGTGTGGTCTGCCTTGGTCTCCATCCCTGTCGGTGAGGATAAGTCATCTCCTCTTGGGAGCATTGGGTTCCTCCCAAGGAGTGGAGTGGATTAGAAGGGCGGATACTCAGAAACCCCAAAAATCAGGCCCTGGTTTTGGTGATTGTGTGGGGATGATGCACTCGTAATACAGCCTCTCTGGTCACTTTGGAAAAGGGCTGATCTGCCTTATTCTGCACCCAGATGGACTATTAGTTTTGATGTAATGTAGAAACACCCTGCTGGGAAAGTCCAGCCAAAAATAAAGTCATGCGTCTGTGGCCTTCCTTTTAATTCCCAGCCAGCCTTCATTGCTGGGCTGACCTAATCATGCCCAGCAGCTTCTTAAATTAGCTTCGTGGATCGAAAAGACGCTACACTTGTTTTGAGAGCATTTTTAATTGAGCTAAATTGTGATTACTCCATGTAAAGCTCTCTCAGGTAGAAAGACTGTATATATACGTTGGTATGTAGGTATCTGAAAGTATGCAAAATGAACCCACAATTTTGTCAACTGCAAGAAGAATCATGTTGCTTATACTGTTGATTACATATAATTAGGATTTAAAAGATATGCAGATGGAAAGGCAAATGAGCTAGGAACTCACCTTGGTTTGAAAATTACTCATTGCTCTCAGTCATTTTCACAGCAAGCATTGATTGTCAAGGGCTGCTTTATTTTTTTATTTCAATGCTCACTCAGATCTGAAATTATTTTAATTAGATTAGATTATGGCAACACATCTCCCTCAATGCAGTCTTGTCCATGCAGAACGAATTAATGCATCATTTCACCACAGCTAGGGAGACCAAGAGAAGGGTGTGGATGTGTGAAGAGAGGGGGAAAAGGGAAAGCAGATGTGGTTCAGAGATTTTTTCCATCTGATATTCAAACTATTTTCCTGCCACCCTAATTCTGCTCCCACTGGCGTCAACTGGAGCTCTGCAATAGATTGCAGTGGGAGTAAGGCTGGGTTAGTGCGTGACCCTTTTGAAACCACATCCTCATTTGTGCCATAAATGAAAGCCCTGTGAAGCATTTTTGATCACTGTGCTAGTTTTTGAAATTGAAAACTGTCAAGGATGGGGGAACACTATTGATTTTGAAGTGGATGATACAAATCTCAGCATCACGGTCTTTTGGAGTTGCTCCTTCAGATCCTGGGGTTTGTTTCTCCATGCAAAGAGTTGTGGGGCTCAAGCCATGTCATCAGGGTCCTTCTCTCAGATGGCTGAGAGACCATAATTCCTGCATTCTGTGACACGGTGAGGTCAGAAGACCTCAGAAAACTGGAAAAAAGTAGGAGTAAGTGCTGGTGACTGGCTAGATAGGGACTGTGAGTCATCCTTCATGCATGAACCCTCTATTGAGCCATGCCAGGCCATGCTTGGGAATGGGTGAGCTTTCTTTTCTCCCAGTTCCCTCACTGGAAACCAAGGAGGGAGATTTCTCATTCCTTTTGCTTTGGTTTTGTTCTGTGTGAGGGGAATGTGGCACTGAAGGAGGGTGAAGGAGGATGAATTAAGTGGGTAACAAAGCTAGATAGCCTTCCTTGCTTTCTTTGATCAGAGGTTTTTAGCCAGGGAGGATAGGGCTATTCAGAAGCCTCCTTAATGGATTTTTGTACCCACTGGTTATATGACTTGCTTCCCAAGTCTATGGTGTTAAACGACAAATGTCCCTGTGGGTTCTGTGATGGTGCAGCTTCCTAAGGACACATTCAGTGCAGACCTTGTATTAAGGCTTGACTCAGAAATGCAGCCCTTGCTTGTTATGTACAAGCGCAGGCAAATGTGAAGTTCAAAGTACTAACTTTCCTGACCACTTTTTGGTTAGAGGTGGGTTTGTACGTCTGTGTGTGTGTGTGTGTGT
>NW_010098725.1:26366-73816 GCF_000699245.1 Pterocles gutturalis
TAAATATATATATAAATGTAAACATGTAAGTATTTGTCCTGTGGCCACTGGTGAACCTTTTTGGATTGTTGCCCTGAATTTCTGCATTTTATGCAAAACTGTTTTCCTCTATGAAAGTTCTGAACATTTTCGGGATTTCACTGTGCTATGATTTGCTCAGTGAGGTGCAGCTTCTTGCACTGATGAGGGCTTTTATCTGTGAGGGAGGAGTATTTGTTCAAATAAATTAATGAATAGAAAAGAGTTACATTCACAGGAAAGAGAGAAAATGCCTCATAACATAAACGTGACAGAGAAATTCTGTTATTAATGGGAAAAAAAAAAAAAACCAACCTCATGGCAAAATACCTAAACAGAAGACTTAGTAGTACATGTTTTTGAAAACCTCAAGCATGCTGTATAGATGGCAAGTATAATCCAAGCTGAACACCCACCTCGCAGCCCCCCTACTTTAGAGTTTAAGCCAAGACCCATTGAAATCAGTGAAATCAGTATCCTGGGCTTTAGCCCAAACTCTCACTATGGCAGCAGACACTTTAAAACAAATATAAAGGGTATCCTGTAGTAGGCTGGAACTCACGGTTTTGCGTTCTCTGTCAGCCTGCTCTCAAGGAGGTGGTGGAAATCCTTTAGCCCCACCACAGCCTGGTTCTCTTACTGTAGTACTGTGCCACTAAAAGCACAATTCCTTAACATTAATTAATAATCACTGTGAGGTCGTCAAAGAGAAGATTTTGTAGAATTGTAGAGTGTAATGTTATTTCAAGGCATAGAAGAATTTATAGAGTAAAAGTTGGAACGATTTAACATAGTCTGTTCAAAACTGAATTTCCCCAGTTGCTTCCTTGGAAACAGGACTTCAGAAGTACTAAAGGAAAAATTAATCTCAGTGCTCTGTGGCCATCTCACAATGATGAGTATCGAAAAGAGCTGGAGAAGCCAGAATTTTGCCCAAAGAGAGGTTGGTTATCCACACAGAGACTTGAAAACTCATTGATTACGACAGATCATCCTCTTTATTGGGGTGCTCCTCATAACAAGGATATGTGGCAATTCGGTAATGTGTGTGCTCCTACAGCTCGTTGGTCTGAACATCCTAGAATCCTGGTTTTGAAGAAAGAAACTCGCTTTAAGAGATTGATTTAAGTGATTGCTCCATCCATTTTGAGGTACATGGGAACCTGACACGTGGAAAGACATTTCTGTCTGAAAATTTCCTCCAGCATGTCTAGGTGATGTGCCAATTTGCATGCCAAATTAATACCTGATGTCTCAATAATAAAAGGCCTCTGTTTGAAAGACAGTGTAATTGTACTAGATCCTAGCTTTGGAGCCCAGATGGTAACTGGTGGGTTCTTTCTCTCAGGTTTTAAGGACATAGGTGAAGTTTCTGTGAAACAAAATCAAGTCTGTAGAAGTTTCAAAACAATATTCTTGAAATAACGTTGCCATATGTCAAGAAACACACAGTGTTTGCTGATACCTACCACTTTCTGTAGTGAATCACGGATATCAGACAGAAATTACCTTGTATATTGTCAGGTCCTTTTCCATGCTGGTATGTCTCCTGTTGCCATGTTTTAACGACGTTTCTCTAGATCTTTGTCCAGTCTACTGCCAGGATAAAGACGTTGGAGACCCTGGTGCTGAGAGTTAGAAAATCACTGTGAATATATGCAAGAATTAGTTTGTCATGGTGTTACTTTTCACCCCTTCATTAAATATGGGCCTCTTAATTTTCTCCACAAGTTCATATTAGGCTTCTTAGGTGGCTTGTTTCTGCCCTGCTGTAATTTCTAACTCAAATTACAGTGCTTGCTTTGTGGGTGGGTCTACACTGGAAATTACAATAGAAACTATAGGATTGACTTTTGGAATTGGAACAGGTTGCCCAGAGCAGCTGTGGATGCCCCATCCCTGGAGGGGTTCAAGGCCAGGCTGGATGAGGCTTTGGGCAACCTGGGCTAGTGGGAGGTGTCCCTGCCCATGGCAGGGGGTGGAACTGGATGATCTTTAAGGTCCCCTCCAACCCAAACCGTTGTATGATTCTATGATTCTACGACTACTATAGGTGGGTTTTTCTGTCCTGTATCTAACAGCCTACTGTATGTTTAGAGGAGGTCAGTCCCTGGAGTTGGTCACATGATGCTCCTGGAAGGTACTCAACAGGCAGGGTAAGGAGCTCTGCTCTTGCAAAGAGAGGGCAGCCCCAGCTGTTCTGCTGGCAGTTGTGGGCTGTCAAGAGCTTAATGGAGATGTGGCAACAAAACAAATCAGGCCATCACAATCTGTTTTGTATTGATCGGCTTTCAAGCCCTGACAACAAGGGCATGCCAGAGATGGGCAGGGCTGTGTTCAGGATGTTCTCAGCTTTGGGAGCTCTCTGATGCTGCTGTGTTTATAGATAATCTCCAAACAAGATCTGCGGTGTTTGGTTGGGGTGGTTTATTCCCTGTTCATTTCATACTCTGGAGGTGTCCCAAATCCACGAGATGTGATGTTAGGTGGAAACCACTGTTGATCCCCTCTTTTTGGGTGGTTACATCTGTGTTTCTGGGAGCACAGCAGAAAGCTTTGCACAGATGCTCAGATACTTATGTCATTAAAAAAGTATTTTGAATACACCCTCAACTTTTTCCTTTTTTTTTTTTTTTTTTCCTAGGAAAGGAGCAACAGCTTTAAGAGGAGTCATAAAAAGATTTTTTTTAAAAAAAAGAGCACAAGTGGAAAAAAACAAAAGGTAAAAGCTATTGGAAGAAAGAAGCAACAGTGCGTAATCATGCTCAGCCTTCCCATGCATCTGTTTAATTAATTACCATTTACTCTTACCAGTTAATTTCTACTCAAAGATTTTCTTTTGTTAGCTCTAGGCAGGATATGCACCTGAGCGGAAATTTGTGTGAAAGTGACTAAACCTGTAAACATCACTTCCATCCTAACTGGGAGCGCATGCATTATTATAAAACAACTTTAATTACAGGCAGCTTCACAAAGATACCATCACTCCAACAGCAACTACTGTGTACTTAACAAGATGAAACTCAATCCCTTGCAACCAAAACAAACAGGCCATCACAAGACACTGAGGTTTCGAAACGTGGCCCTTTCACGTAGGAAGAAGCTGCCAGAAAATCTGATACTAAAAAAAGCGTTTTCTGGGTCACTCACCAAACCCAAAGGTTTTTAAAGGTTCTGGGGACTAATACGTCCCTAGTTTATTATATAAATAAAATGAATCTGTTCAAAAGTAGCACACATTTCATGCTTTTCCTTCAGCTCACAAGCCAGAGACCCAGGAGGGTCTCTCCACCCCGTGGGTTTACAATGTGATTTGGAACAGGAGGAAGCGGACAAGATCATAGAAACCGAGGGAGAAAAGGAGAAATAAGATGAACGAGCCATGGTGTGACCATGTGGGTAACTAATTAGGCAGGCGAGTGTACAGTAAATGCATACATGCATTGCAAATGTGATGAGCATGGACAGCTCTAATCAAAATCACCAGTCAGTGGTACCTGGAAACTAGTGGGAAGAACCACAGCATGGCTTCAGTTTGCCCCAGATAACTTGTTTTAGTAAAGATGCCACCAGCATGTGCTTGCATGACTTCCACAAAGGGATGAAGTGAGCTGGAAGCCAGCTGGACCCATACTCTGTCGTCTTTCTTACAGCCCCAAAGCTGCTCGTACTGTGTGCCTGGAGGGGCAGAGTCCCTGTGAAGTGTTTAGGGATGCTGGTGATGTGAACCAGGGTGAATCCTGATTGTGCTCATTTACCAGAGGTCAAAATTTGCATTGAAGTTAAGACTAAACATTAGGATAAGTGAATCCCAAGGCACAGTTTTAAGTGGCTTTAGTAGCGTTACACCAAACTTACCTTTGAAAACGCTTGCTAGTCTATTAAAAAAAACTCCACTGGCTGCATTGCAACACATTTTGAATTTAGGTAACTGAATGTCAAGAATTAAAAAGCAGGAGGGAAATGTGTGATGCCTGCAAGATTTAGGAAGATTTTTTTTTTTTTTTTTTTTTTTTTTTTTTCCTTCCCTTTTTCGTGGGTTTGTGGTAAAAAAATTTTTTTTTTTTTTTTTTTTTTTTTTCACTGCCCTGTTCAGTTGGTTATGTGCTTGGTAGGGAACTGAGAGTTGAGAACTGGCATTGGGAATGGTTTGCTGTAACAGAGGATGATAAATAAGTGCTGAATAGTGGCGGGTAAGCCAGTTTCACTCCTAAGCTGAAAGCCTTAGAGGGAGTTTGGAAGGGAACTTGTCAATCCTGTGTAGCACCTTGAATAATGGGTCCAAACCCAATATTTTTACTACGAAGAATTGAGTGTCCTCTCAATCACTAAAATGTGATGATGCTGGAATGTGATTACTGTGTTAATGCTCAAAGCAAGAGGCACAGATTTTTTGCCTTGGAAATTACAAGTCTGGATGGCAGGATTTACACTGGGGCAGGGAGGGCCAGCCCCCATGGGTGCTGCCAGGGCAGGACACGTCAGCCAGGGCTTGTCCCACTGCCCCAGCAGCCACAGGACAGCCAGTGGCCCTGAACATCAACGTATTGGTGATGGTGATGGGGCAGGGCTGAGGTGCAGGTGGGAAGTCAGTCTGTGGGGCAGGGTGAGCGAGGTGCACAGCCAGATGTAAGCATGTCTGCAGTGTAGCTCAGGAAGCACCATGGGTGAAATGAAAAGTGGAGAAAAGCCCTGACCAGCCTCCTCACAGACCTCCTTCATGGAGCTCTTCTCTGAGCAGCTGAGGAGAGCAGAGAGGGTGCTCAGGGCCGTGATGGGATGTTTAGGAGCAGAACGAGCACATATGGGTTCTGCTGAAACAAAATGTCAGTGTGAACAACATCCTTCATTTTAAAACCTCATTTTAACCTCCAAACTCTATCATTTATGACTATATTTATTCACTGTCACATTATGTTTTCTAGTTCAGGCCTATTCTAAACTCACCTCCTGCAAATCAATGTCCAAGGAATTAATTAAACACTTTATGTCTATCTATCTCAGTTTCCTTCCATTTTGCTTAAATAATTCAGTAAATTTGCTGCAGCGAAATTGGTGCCTCTCAGGGTGCTGCAACTTCCATAAACAGACAGGTACCCAGGCCCTGCTGTGGTCAAAACTGTTGACCTTGAACTCTTCCTCTCTCTCAAGTGAGCTTGGAACAAGCTCTTATGTGAGCTAAGCAATAGGGCTTTGGTCTTTCTGGTACCCAGGGATGGCAGGCTGCAGCACAAAACTGTCTATTCTTGGGAGAAAAGAGGCTGCCAGCAAGTTTGACGTTGCTGGATGGGGACAAGGCCACTGCCGAGCAGCGGGATGAAGTGTGGAAATCCTGTTTGGTAGGGCACACACACCTGCAGGCTCCTTGGATCCACCCTCTGACTCTTTCTCTTCTTTTTCTCTATCTCTTCTTTGGTTTTGTTCTGGAAAGTAAGCCACCCCCATTTTTGATTAGAGGAAGGCGGCAGTCGTGCACACTTTGTAATGGCTGCAGAGTTCAGGACAAGAGGCACCATCAACCAAGGGAAGGGTGCAATGATGCGTTCTCTGAAGCAGTTCCACCACAGATTCTTTTTCCTTTCAAATTAATCGTTGGATCCAATCTGTTTCTCAGTGGCATTATCCTGAGAACGGGCTTCTCTCACAGTACGTAGCAGGAACACCAGCTGTGTGTCTGTGTTTCAATAACAACTGGAACAAGCAAGCCCATGTATCGATCACTCTAGATCTCACTGGTTTTAGTCTCTATGCTGGATGACTGTATACTTAATTGTGGGTCTATTGATTTGGTGACAACTGTTCAGATGACTTGTCTGGATACTGAAAATGATGCCATTCTAGGATACATTTGCTTTTTTTTTCTTTTCCTATTTGGACCCATTTTTTATCTCTGTAACAGCCACCTCTGCTGATAAACCACCAGTCGCAGTTGCTTTAATGGGCTGAGGGGAAAGGAACTCTAAATGTTCTATTTATCAAGTTGATATTTTCCCTTTAATAAATTTTCCTGTTACACTGCAGATTTTATACAGCTCACTGAATTTACCCTTCTTCAATTAGCAATCAAGCTTCTCCATATGCATGAGTGCTGCGGATCAATACCCACTGAGTCGATTGCTCTTTATAGTGATAAGAATAAAATAACTGGTGGGGGAAGAAGTAGCTGCAGGAGTTCATTTCAAAAGATTCATATGCAAGCGGAAGAGGCACACGACTGAATACTAGCTACCAGTCTGTGTGCTGATAAAACTGAAGGGTTTTGGTGCTGGACCAGCCCTTTGCATGTCCCAGAAAGGAATATGGGAGCACACTGAAGGGGGCTGGTGCCATCTGCCTGGACAAGACTTATCACAGTCCTCAGTTCTTTCTGTGACCCTGCTGCAACTGTCGCTACACCTCTTCTATGGACAACACTCAGCGAGCCCTTCCTTTTTACAAAATGTGGCTCTTGTGAAGCTCACATGTGCTGAATGAATACCTGATTCAAGGTTGCATGAGAATGATTCTTCCGTTTTCCAAAAGACGCATTTATTTCAGGGTCTTGTTTTCTGGATGATAGATATAAAATTGCTGGTGTTTCCATCTCCCTGTCCTTTAGAGTCAAGGTCTGTATTCCTCAGTCCCATTTGTTTAACAAGGAACTATCTTACCTTGTCCAGCCCACTCAAGAGAGAGCAGCAATCCATTTCTCTGAAAGGTTGACTCTTGTCCTGACTGGTGCCTTGGGCTTGCTTATATTAAATGTTTCAGTGTGTTTGATTAACTCTCTCTTCTATGAGTGACGGAAAAGCAGAGTGATCACCTACCTGCCTTTCAGAGTGGGTTTATAACGGATAATTCCTGGAATTAATGAAACTGCTATGCCTCATCACAGCTGGTCAAGCAGGACGGTATATTCAACTCTCCTGTGCTTTTATCATGCAGAATATTGCTTGCAAATGTCTCCACTGGGTCTGTTGAATATTTAGCTCTTGCCAGTGAACTCCCTAACTTTCTCTGGATTCAGAGCTATTAAAGAGAAGTAAACACACGGGTGTTCAAAGGCTTTCCCTTCCCTCTGTGGCTCTTCCCATGTTGTTCCTAACTGGAGATGAAAAGGAGAGGGCAGAGATTGCTCTGCCCCAACACGCATTCCAGCTAATGAAATAATTATCTTACAATGTGGCTTAGGATGGAGTAATTTGTACAAGAAAGCTGCTTGGCAGCATGTCCCGAGGTGAACTGCTCCCGTGATGTTTCCACTCCTTCACCCAGGGAGAAGCTCGGCAGGAGGGATGGGATTATGAAACACTGCATGTTTTGGAAATCCCGTCACTGGGTTTTGCACAGGGTGGTGCTAGTGTGTGTTTTTTAAGCCTGTAGTTTCTTTCCCAAATTTGCATGGACTTGAGAAGTAGCCAGTGCCCCATTTTCCTCAGCAGGTAAAGATGCATTGAAATGCTTGGCTGATCTCCTGTATAACATCTCCAAATCCAGTACTGTTTTGACGGTGTCTGAATGGATGCCAAGGACAGAGATTGAGCTATTCCCTTGTACACTTTAAAAATGGGTTGCTCCAGAGCAAGGCAGAGAAATGATGGCAAAGCCATGCAGGGAAGCCTGTGCTAACCCTGCCAGCACATCATATAGATCCTCTTGGGACTGACAGTCTCAAAACCACAAAAAACGTTAAATTAGAAAGAATAGACTAGGAGGCAGCCCAAATGCCACCTGCCCGGTTCATCAGACCCATGTACTTGTCCCCACTTTGGTGTAATCAATGACCAGTTCTGGGTCAGCTTTTCAAGTTTTAGATAACAGGAGAGATTTAGTGAGGGGAGAGAGTCCTGATCTTACTGGAGGCTTTGCGAAGGCACATTTATAATGATGAAGAGTGAACTGAGCAGGGATGAGCGTGCTGTTAGTTTATGAATTCTGAAAGGCTTATAAATCACAGCACCCCAATCCAGGCAGAGTCTTTATTAGACATGCAAAAAGTTTGGATAAGGCTGTAAAGGGATAGGATACTTGACAAAGGCTGTATCTCTTGTCCTGAAGAAGCTTGCAGCTGCAAGTTGTGAGAAAAATGTTTTGCAAATCTGGGAAAAGAATTGTCCCTTAGAGTGGAAGACTATAATCACAGAGGGGGGAATTATTAATGTAGCCCAATCTGTCAGGAACTCAGGCTACATTTATGCATGTATTTACTCAATTTACTCATGTATTTGAAAAATAGGAGTGGCGTTGAAGCAGAAATTGGCAGGTCTGGAGAAAACTTGTCCCTGGTTAGCCTGTCTGTTTGTTCATCTCTGCCTCAATGCATGGCTTTATAAGACCCAAACAAAAAAATCAAAAATCTGTATGGTAAGACACATGGTGGAGATACGTGGTCCAGGGCTTGTCCATACAGAAACTATTTCAGTTTACTTGTTCAGACACTTTTTCTGGCACAACTCCAAATAAGATCACTCTTAACCCAGTGCTGTTAAGTAGCAGAAAGTGCAATAGTTATCAAAAAGCAACTAAATTATTTTCGTTTCTGGACTTGTCTGATTTTCATGAGGCTTGTCTGCCTGCCCACTTGGCCCATCTGTCCAAAGATCCATCAGACCCCTGTGCCGTGACAACATTTGAGCTGACTGTCCAGTTCTAAAGAAAGTCTCCAAGATGCTTCATTCCTACAGATATTACTAAAAACAGAGGCTTGGCGAAACAGTGCCCCAGCAAAGACTAAGTTTGTCTGCACACGGCTTTGTAAACACTATCAGTCTCGAATTCCCTGGTCACATCTTCATGGAAGAGGCTTTGTCAGGGGACCCCAGCTGGCTGCAGCTGCAGTGGGACCAGGGTCCTTCTCCTCGCCCAGCCCCAGCCTGTGGCTGGGGCCCCAGTGCTGCTGGCCCCAGCCTGTGGCTGGTCCCACAGTGCTGCTGCCGTGGCTGAAGTCCTGAGAGCCGGGGCCAGCCAGGGGGACCTGGCTGGGGCCTGTGGCTGCTCAGGTGCTTGCAGGTGGAGCTGAAGGCTGCTGGATGTATGCTGTTGACAACTCAACCAACAGCTTATCTGCAGCGCAAGCAGTTCTAGGAGATGCCACCATCATGAAGTACTGTCCATCCAAAGACCTCAGTTGAAAAAAAAAAGAATTACCTATATGCAATAGCAAAAAATCCAGCTTGTAAGATATAATTGACCTGTGTTTGGTAGGGGAAAAGGGTCTTCAACCTCCAGCCCCGTGACATGAGTCAGAACCAGGCTGCTTTGTGCTGTGAAGAAATCGCTCAGACTGGTGGGTACAATTCCCTGTTGGGAGAGTGCATTTCTCTGCAGCACCTGGTATGGTTCACTCTGAAACCAAAATACAGGATTAGATGGGTCATCAATCTTATTCCGTGCGACTGTTCCTGTCCCTCCTTCCTTCCTTCCTCCATTAGTGGGTGTGATGGGTTAGCCCTTGGCTGGGGGCCAAGCCACACACCCGCTCACACAAGTCCCCCCCCTACCCGACTACAGGGGAGAGTATTAAAGGGGTAAAGGGAAAAAAGGACTCGTGGGTTGAGATAAGAACAATGTAATAACTAAACTACAATAATATTGAAAATAATCCTATATACAAATATACAAATGAGTGATACACAGTGACACTGCCCCCCACCCGATGACCAAGGCTCAGCCTGTTCCCGGCTAACGATCCCGGAGCAGGGAGAGTCCCGAAACCGCACTCACGGAACGAAGAGAACAGTCCGAGCATCCCGGACCCAGAGCTGACCAGGGTGGGTGGGGGAAGGCCTTGGGAGAGCGACCACCTGGAGTGAGATGACCCGGAGCAAAAGAGATCCGGAACCAAAAGGGCCGATCTTCCGGAGGGTCCTCACCTCTATCCTGGGCATGACGTGTATGTTATGGGATAGATTATTGGCCACTCTGAGTCTCAGTCCCAAACCTAAGATCAAATCCTTGGCTGGTCACTGGGGCTGTGCTCCCTCCCAGCTTCTCCTGTTTGCAGACAGACAGAGAAGCTGAAAGACCTTGGCAGCCACATAAACATCACTTCTTATCAGCTTTCTTCTGAGCACAAATCCAAAACACAGCCTCTCGCTAGCTGTTATGAAGAAAGTTAACTCTGTCTCAGCTTAACCCAGGACAGTAGGTTTCCGATCTTCTGGAGATAACTGCAGGGAGCAGTGTACTAGGATTAGTGGAGCAACAATTTGATATATTATGAAGAATCCCACACTTTTGCAAGGCACACTGGATGTAAAAGAAGGCATCTGCTGTAGTTCTTTTCCCAGCATGAAAATTTTATAGGTCACATATTGTGCATCAGAGCTTGGAAGTGTTATTTTCTAAAGAATGAAGCTATTCTTTAACCTCTTCTTTTTTTTTTTTTTTTTTTCTTTTATTTTTTTTTTTAAAGTTGCAGAATCTCTTTGTTATAAAGGCCTGGAGCTATTCTGAGATGAGAAAGCGTTCGTTGGTACAAAAAAAAAAAAATCAGTTTCCCTCTGCATATATGGTTTTGTACAAAGAAAAAAGATCCATCACTAATGAGTAATGAAAGATGAACCTGAAATGAATCAGCACATTTCTATTGGAAATCCAGATGGGCCGGAAGATCTGTTTAACATACCCAGCAATGAAAGTGCCCATACACTCCAATATTGACATAATATAATTTCCTCTAGTCCTTTAGGTCCTGGAAATGCCAACATAAAAGTCAATATTTAACACTGAGTTTGTATAGGAGTTCCCCATCTTGAACGGGCTCTGCTGCTTTCTCTTTCTCCAGATTTGATAAGGGCTGCTCTGATGCCATCGACCTTATTGGCATCTGGCAGTCTGACCTTATCAGCCCCCAGGGAAATGCTAGCCCTCATGTTGGTGTAATCATCCCTTCCATCAGTGTTGAGCACAGTAAAAGAGCTATACCACTTCTTTAGACTTCTAAATATGAACTTGATTTTAGACGCTCATTAATTTCACCGCCATACCCTAGGATTTTTATGCCAAGATCTCGTAAAAGCCCTGGATTGTTGTTCAGACAGGGAAGCTGGCCAATTTATCAGGTAAGTGTGGTGTTCGGGCACAGTGCCGTGGGAAAACATGAGGCAACTAAACTAGACGTCTGCCTGCACAATTCCTCTGGTAGTAAGGGATTCATAGAATCATAGAATCACAGAATGGTTTGGGTTGGAAAGGACCTTAAAGATCATCCAGTTCCAACCCCTGCCATGGGCAGGGACACCTCCCACTAGAATTGGATTGATGCAAGGTGTCTCATTGTGAAGATAAGCTTCATGCTGTGGTCAACCATAATTCCATACCCTGGCCAAAACAGTGACCTTGGTTGCCGCTAATGCTGAAGCACTGTACAAAACCGTGACTTGCAGCCTAGCAGGGATCTCATGAACATACAGTTTAATGACTGCAGGGATTCAGTATTAGTTAAATACTACAATCTGATGGTAAATCCATTCCTTTTAAAAACAAAAGGCATTTCAGAGAAAAACTGAACCGAGAATTTATGCTTTGATTTCAACCAAAACGCTAAATAAACAGGAAACCCATTTTCTACACATCATTGTATTTGAAGTAAGAGGAGGCTCAACAAACAAAATGAGACCAGGGGCAGCTTTTTGACAGGTGACAGCTGAGGACTGCAGAGATCCGGTCCAGCACTTCATGTTCAGAGGAAGTTTCAAAATAAATAGGCTTGGCTTTTTTTGCTTTAACAAAACTGCTAAAGTATCTTTTCTTTGCTGCAGCCGTGCTTCTGTTCACCTTTTTTTTTTTTTTTCCATGAGACAATAAAATGTACACTAGATACGAGGATAGTGAATAAAAAATTCTGTCTGGTATTCGAAACAATTTTGCCCTAACTGTGTCTGAACCTTATTTTGCTATACTGTTCATATAAATGTTTACTGAGAGTACATTTTAGGATCTCAGAACAGATTTGTTTACCTTATACAAATCTTGTCTTTCAAATAGAAAAAAAAAAAAAAAAAAAAGAAAAAAAAGAACGGAATCAAAATCAAGGCATTAGAAATGTGTTTGCAAACCAGAGCTTAAATTTTCTTCTCTTGAAATTGAAAATTGGTAGAAAATATACATTAAATAAATTAACTCTGCAATTTCAAACATATTTAATGGTGTAGCATAAGTAAACCACCAGGCACATAATGGAGCGAATTGTGACTATCCAGTGCTGAAAGGAATATATACAGAAAATAATTTGTGAGCAAATGGACCATTCAAATTTTTGAAAACATTAGACCAATTTGTAAAACTGAATACATTACAGTTTGTTCTCTAGTATTCACAAAAAGGAGCAAAACCTAAGTTAATAATTTGTGTGACTGTACTTTTGGCTAATTTTCTATTGTTCCTGGTGTAGTAGGACTTTGAATCTCCAGCCCTGTGTCAGTATTCATTTTACGAGTGACTGTTCAAGAGAGGAGAATCAGTCCTTGCACAGAGTGTTTGGAAGGCTAAGTTTCTGAGAGCTGACAGTACACAGGGACTGGACAGAAAGCTGGTGTTATAGGGCAGGAAACATGGGCTGAGAAGATAAGGGAGCAATAAAAGAACAATTTCTATTGAAAGCAGGACTCTAGAAACAGGCATAACTGGAGGAGTTACAGCGAGTTACATGTTAACGTGTATGCATAGATTAACCCAAGGACTGGCTGTCACAGCTCCTGAGGATGTTGAAAATGCAGGAAAACGTCTGAGATTGGGCTCATGTGACCAACTGGAACCAAAAGGTGATGCAAGAACTTGTCTCCTGAACAGGTTGGTTGCTTTGGGAGGTATGTGAGGGTGTGGAGCAGATTTGTGTGTGGCTTACACTTTCTGGACACTTTTAATTTACTAATATAGACATGGCCTTTGGTTCTTTCTGTTGTGGCTGTCTGAACTGAGCTGAGTAGTGACTGATGCATTCCTGTGAGTGCTTGGGATTTGGCACACCTTCCAGATCCATCACTGTCTCTCCGGAGACCTTGCGCACCTCTCCTAGCTCCTTGTTCCTCTTACTGCACCACTTAGCTGGTAGAATGATTTTTAGTCTCAGAAAAGATTTAGCCTATCCATAAAATGGATTAATCTAGATTGAGAGAAGTTTCCTGCTATCAGGTCAGCGTGGCTGCCATGTGTGCCCTGAGAATTCAGCAGACCATCCACTTTTCCTACCCAGAAGGTGTCAAGGACCTCTGTTCAAGAGCCTGAGAAATCTCTGCCTATGATGGGTCATCGTAGCAGTACCTGTCATACCACTGCCCAAGGACCTGCAGACTCTATTAAACTTTATACTGGTTGAGGAAAGGCCTCTGGTACCCAAACCTCCTTTCTGCCAGAGGCCCAACAGTCAGCTTAGAGGCAGATAGTTGCTTCAGGTAACAAACATGAGGGGGAAAAATATGTAGCCTACATTGGTGAGCCAGTGGGCAATATATACATTAGACCGCATGTGAGTGTTAGCGTTTGGGTACTGCGGGAACACACATGGCACATTTTTGAGACAGGATGGATCATTGTCCAAGAAAATATTATCAAGCAAGACTGGTTAATAATGAAAAAAAAAATAATCTCTGCACTCAACTAGTGCAAAGGTTGTGTGTCAGACAAACAGTTCTGTTGTTTCGAGGTGTTCAGTATAACAATGGTGACAACTGGCATTCATCCCTACTACTCCTTTTCTTCCCCACCCCCTACCCCCAAAGTCTTATTTGAAGTGGGCATGAACACAAGTGGGAAGGAAAAGGAGTAGAAAGGGTAGTAGGGAGGAGTGGAGATATCTCAAAGTAGACCAAAGATTGAAGGTAAGACAGCTGGGAGACCAAGGGATGACACTACACTATGCTGCGGGAAGAGCTCAGGGAAGAGGCGACAGAAGACAAAAGGTGTAGCTGAAAGAAACATAAGGAGACACTGAGGGAACTCATTAAAGAGGTCACACAGAGACCCAGATGGGTGACAAAGGCAATTCGAGGGCAACTCACATGAGGCCTGGCTAAGGAGAATGAAAGACCCAGCCTTAGGAGGCGAGGGATGTGAGTGAAGTTCACACAAGGAATCAAAGAGGATAAAGGGCGTAGCTGGGGGGTAGGAGGAAGATGGAGTGATTGAAGGAGCTTACAAAATGGTGACCAGTCATGAGGTGAGAAAAACTGATAAATAATTGAGATGATTGGCATTTTTTCTTTAATCATTACTGGAGGAAAATAACTGATAAATAATTTTCAATAGCTTCTTTTATCTAACACAGTCTATGTCTTTCACTAATTTTTATGTGTGCTGGGAAAACATTTGACTTGGACAAACAATTTTTGCACTGAAACTTTGGACAGTTTTGGCCATTGTTTTAATGACCTGTCTTAATGTGTTTGTTGATGACTCCCTTGAATGTATTCATTATTTACTCAATACATTTCCGTAGATCAATTATCTGTAATCTATATTCACGCTCCAGTGCCACCAATGCCAAAATGTTATTGTGAGCCTTGTTATTGATTTGCATAAATCTTCAGCTGAAGAACTCAGAAGACTGTAAGATCTTTACCTTTCAGTAAAGACCTGCAGTTTTCCCAGCTGTGGAGCGAATTTTTTAAAAGGACCACTAAAGGGTTACAAGAAAACCAAATTAGAACTCTAAATATATGGCTTGAAATATTTTGAGATTTGGAAGCCATTATTCAATATTTAAGCCAATATTTAGTATTTGAAACACACAGATTTTAAAATCTGCTTTTGCACATATTTACAGAGTGGATTTTGACTTCGTAGTCAGCAAATGTTAGTAGTCATAAAATTTAAGAAGATGAATCTTTATCTGAAAGGTAACCAAAGATGGCAAAAACGATTTGAGCAAAGGTCAGAATAATGTTCTTGTCTGTTTGATCAAGATTCTTTAAAATGTTTGTTTAAAAGATATTTGAACTAAAAATGTCATTCACTTACAGCAAAGGGGACTGCAACTGATTTAGGCTGGTCACTCAGAAGTGAGCAACTCAGCTTGATATTAAAATATTCACAGTGTATCAGACAGGGAAACTGAGGGACAGGGTGGATGACGTACATGAGAGTAGGGGAAGTTCTGAAGAAATGAGATACCTGAAAATAAAACTGAATTTGAACCCCGTGGTTCAAGCTCCACCAACATTTACAAATGCACTCTCAACTATCAATTTAAAAAAGGGATGGATGAGTAAAATAATCCAGAGAAAAGGGGATCCACCAAGTACATTCAGCCCAGCCGTGTGAACCTGGCTTTGCTGCTCTCAGTTCCGCTGGCTTGCTGTCTGCACAAAGCCCAACTCATCTGCTGCCTGAGCAGTCTGCTGGTGCTTGTGAAGCCATTTCTTAAAATAACGGCTGACCTAATTATGTGGCATGGATTTTTACCTTAAATGTATATGCTGACTGTGCACAGGAAATGCACACTGGGTGTTTTGTAAGGCAGTACCTAAATCTGACATAATTTCATTTCACATCCCATCCCATCCTCCTTCACAGACTACAATTAAAGTAGATGTGTATTTATGCAACAAACATTGCAGCACTGATTTAGAAAGCAGACAGTGTTAAACTGATTGCTTTTCATTAGTAGTCACTGAGGAGGTGGGTAAGGGGGGTGGAATAGCGATAGTGTCATTATCCAGCTTTAATAACTTCTCTGACACAGGGTAGAAAGTTCCTAGACAGGTAAAACAGTCTGTGCAGTAATACTACTGGATAGATACATGTTTTGATTGCTGTGTTCATTATGTAGCCTGCTAGGTTGAGATCAGAGTAATTAATTATTGTGAGGGTGTTAGACATTGCATGGATTCTCTCCATCTATTTAGCAACTTCTCTATTACAATGAAAAAGTAATGTATTTTACAGGCGAAATCAGTGGGGACAAACTAATTACCCACCACCCACAGATAAATAGGTTGGGGGCTGAAATTATGATCAGTACCATAAACAGATTTGCCAATGGGCCTTACCTACTGTCTCTGTATGGAAAGGTGGTTCATGGGCTATAGACAGTAGCTGGAGGCTATTGCTATAGATGGTTTCTGCAGCTCTTGTTCTCCATTCTCATTATTGCAAGCACCTTGGATGTTTCAACAAAAGCTTTACTCACAGCTTCCAATGCACTGTGGACACAGTTAAATGGAGGCTTAGACTTTCCCCTACATATCCCTTATCCCGGGGCTTGTTTTGGAACAGTTGTTGCAGAATTGATATTAAATGCTGCTGAAACAGTAATGAATTTTCTTTAAAATGTCAACATCTTTATTTTGAGTGTTTGAATGCAAAGATACTTAAACAGGTTGCATCAGTATTTTAACAATGAAAATTCAGATTTTAATTTTGAAATGTTATTTTTCAATGAAACTTGAGCAAGTGTTATTAAAAGATAGAAGAAAAGACATGAAATACTGTAAGGTGGCTCAATCTTTTGAAGATTAACTAAGTTTAGTCAAACAGAACGTCATGGATTGACCCAAACAATTTTTTCTTCTTTTAAAAATCCTCTCAAAGTTTTATATTTCAATTCTGTGAGACATTCCTCCCACAATTTTTTATTTTTTTTTGTTTGTTCAGCTCTTAATTAAAAGACCAAAGTCTTTATTTGTCCAGGATAGTCTACCTCTATTGTTCCCTAGGTTTTCCATCAATAAATCTGAAAAGATCATAAGCTGACAGTGGTAAAATGATACAGCTGGAGGTTATAGTTAGCTATCGGTATTACAAACATTGATGGGCAATCAATGTATGTGGGGATCTACGCGTAGAAGGAACACAGGCAAGGTCTCTTGATTATCATATGCTCCTGGGTTTTGTCCTTCTTCTGTATGACAGGTGGCAAGACCAATGCAGGGCCACCTTACACCCCCAGAATGTGGAAGGATGAGAAAACTGAAATTTGTCATCGAAGAGAACTTAAGGATAAAGGCGCTTCCATAAGTAAAGAAGCAGCAAACAAAACCCAGGAGCTCCACAGAAATTGTGTTTAGGGGGATGAGTTGGTCTCACAGGTCTACGTTAGGATGTGCACAGCTGGTCCCACCTGTCAACGGTGGGTCCCCAGGGGGGACTCATCAGTATGCTCGTCTGCAGCTCCGGCGCCTGCTGTGCCTGCGCGCACGGGGGGATTAGATATTTCCTTCCGAGCTTCACACGTAATTAATTCTCTGCTGGCGCCCTGGGGAGAAATAAATTTTGCCCTGTGGTTGGATTGCAGGGAACAGAAAAAGCCCAAGTTGAAGCCTCATCCTACGGCAGGAGTCGGGGTCTCTTCCCTCCAGGGATGGTTGGCTCTTGTCCGCGTTGCACCTGCAAGGTTGCCAAAGTGGGAGAGAAACTGCGGGCTAGGACATAACTACTAAATGTTGCTGAACCTCTTAAAAAAGTACAAAACCTGACAAATCAGAAAGGTTGTTTTTAGCTACTGATGCAGCCTGTCTTACAGTCTTGGAAGCTGGACTGAGTCCTCATTAAAGCCCCTGGAAGGCTGGGGGGGGGGAGCAGGAAGGCTCAGATTATATTTTTCCCACAATTACAATAGATTAGTTCACTCCAAGGGATAGTTCCTAGCTTTTGCATGGTGAACATTTGATATGAAAAAACAGAGTTTTTTAATCCTATGTTTATAACATAAGACTTAAATGCACCATTCTAGTGGTTCCAAGTTTATGTCATTCATAAATATGCCCAATATACTTTGCCTAGCAATAACCTGGACGTATATATGTGAATATATTCAGACACCCCCCCCCCCCTCAAAAGTTATGGGAAAAAATTATTTAAATGTGATACTTCGTGGTGAAAAAGCATCAAAACTACCTGAACTGGTCTTCAAAGGCAGATATATACTCTTTAAAAAATAAAAAATAAATATTGCTGAGTCTGGATGACTGGTACTCTCCAACTTAAGGTTAAAAAATCCCAAAGTCTTACTTGTGAGTTTTTTGAAAGGGTTTTCTTTAATTGATGATACAAGCAACTAACATGTTTCCTGAATGGCAGAGTAGAATGATAGAATCATAGAACCATTAAGGTTGGAAAAGACCTCAAGGATCGTCAAGTCCAACTGTCAACCCAACACCACCTAACCCACTAAACCATGTCCCTAAGCACCATTTCTACAAGTAGTTGGGACATTCATGAGGTTTATTCTCACTCATGTCAAAGGGGCTAGGTTTTATCTAGGTTTTTCTCTCCCTCTCCGAAGGAGCTTCCCGGCTCAGTGAAGCACTTGGACAAGTAACTTAGATCCCTAAGTGGAGTTTCAGTGGAGATTGAAGACATGCTTAAATTATCCACCGAACTGGGGACTCTGGAGAAGTGACTTTATAGGGGCCAGGAGAAATACCGAGGTGACACAGTGGCAGGACACAATCACAGCCAATAGCCGCATGACACTGGGGAAGTGTGTAGCTGTATTCACGTCAGGCAACACAATGAGAAGCTAAATGAGATGTCAAATGCGTATTAGACCCTCCTGCATTTACCTGCCGTAGAGGTGTGTTGACGAAGAGCAGTATATTTTGCCATAAGTTTAAAGACTCTTTGCTGTCGTGCACTCACTGCCTGCTCAGTGGCTGAGGAACTGTTGAAGACACTGGGGAAGTGTGTAGCTGTATTCACGTCAGGCAACACAATGAGAAGCTAAATGAGATGTCAAATGCGTATTAGCCCCTCCTGCATTTACCTGCCGTAGAGGTGTGTTGACGAAGAGCAGTATATTTTGCCATAAGTTTAAAGACTCTTTGCTGTCGTGCACTCACTGCCTGCTCAGTGGCTGAGGAACTGTTGAACTCCTTACAGCTAACTTCCAGCTTCAGGAAATTAATCAAAATAATTTGGGAAAGTTTAGCAGCCACTCTGCACCACTTAGAAGTGAACTTGGTTAGAGGAAACCACTACAAATGAAGAGATGTTAATGAGGGCCTTTGGGTTTGGGGTTTTTTCTGGTTTTTGGGGTTTGGTGGTTTGGGGTTTTTTTTTTGTGCATTCTGCTGAGGCAAGATTTTTTCCCCAGTGTGCACTTTTCATCATATTGTCTAGACTATTTAAAATGAACAGGCAATGGACTTCCCACATTTCCCTCAGGAGGCCATTCCACAGTCTAATAATTCTGACCCTTCCATTTTTTTTTTTTCCAGATGACACTGAGCCAATGTTTTCTTTTTGCTATTCCAACCCAGTGCCACCAGCTGTGCCCCACACTGAATAGTCTCTTGGCTGTTTTATGCTCTGAAAAGAATTAAGAGTTTTATTATTCTTGTTCTTTCTCATTTAGCCACGCTAAACATAATTAACTCCTATCATCACTTTTCATGAGCTGCCTTCAATCCTTTCAGATGTTTTAATTTCACCACTCCTCTCCCTAACTGTGCTCCTTAAGTCATTCCCTGTCTCTAAACTTCCTCTCACCTTGAGTGCTGCTAGCATCCATAACAGAGTATATGAGCTGTGGCACGGCCCATGGTGTCCTCACTCCTCACTGCTTCTGTGTTATCGAGTGCTGTGATAAAGCAGAAAGGCACTGTGATGCATGGAGCCTAACGTACAATCACTTAGACAGGATCCCGAATTGCTACTCCTAGCATAGACTGTTGTTAACATCTCCCACATTACAAAGACATTTTTACGTATCTTTTCCTTTCCGCACCATGCACTTGAGTCGAAAAGATGCCCATTCTTTTCCTTTCCCTGGACATAAGCATTTAAAGTCCTAGTTGTCTGCCTTTCCTCCCATAAACTGTTGAGAAAATGTGAGATAGCTTTTCTTTTGTACTGCTGTAAGCAGTTCTGTACAGTTCTTTTGTACAGCTCTGATAAGAAAAGTTGTGTTGCCCAAGCCCAAAGGTCCACCTCACCAAGCAGCTGGTCTCTGAAGGCAGCCTAAGCTGCCCTAAGCTTTACTCTCCTGAAGTGCTGCTCTGTGGATGGCCACCCACCATGGACTCTGCATTGCTTTGGGTTTGGGAGTAATCCCAAAGATTAAAAAACCTTCCATCACGATTTATGAAGACAGCTGCCTTACTTTACGCAATGCAATTTTATTTGTCAGGTCTTAGGACAAAAAATGCTTGTTTGCATCTTCAGTGCACCTATAGTCCATCGAAGGATGCCATATCTGGAGACACAGAGGTGCTGATTCCAAGCCAAAATGTCTGTGCTTCCTCAAAACATCCAGGGTAAGTCCACTGGCAAGTTAGCTTGGCACCCAGAGATCTCAGAGGCTTTCAGATATTGACTCTGCAGCTGAGCAGAGGTGTTGAAGGCCAACACTTTGGCCACAGACTGTCCCCATTCCCTGCTGAGTGTGGTGCAAAGCTGCACAAGTACTTGTTCTGGGATGGTTCAGGTAATGGCGCTGAGTAAGAAATCCACAGCTAGAGAAGATGTCTAGAGGGGTGGCAGATGCCACCTAAGCCTCATTAAACAGCCCTGCTGCTAAAGTGGGGACATGGAGAAGTGTCAGTGATGAAGTTTCATGGGTCTTCAGTGCAGGGCTCTCACTCCTCCTCTTCCTTCTCCTCCTCTTCCTCCTCCTCCTCCTTCTCTTTATTTGTGTTATGGCAGCACTTAAGAGACATTTGTCATTTTTCATGAGCAGAAAAGGAGATCATTTAGCCAGCGATCAAAACCCTGATCCTGAAGCCGCCGCGGAGCCCTGCAGCCTGGCTGCCACCCAGGCGGAGCTGGAGCTGGAGCTGGCAGCGATGGGGGTAGCAGCATACCCTGCGTCTCTGTACGGGCAGGGGAGGGATGGAAGGCACCCACCAGGACCAGGGAAGCTGATTTAAAGGCAGCATGATAGTGGTGGTGTTTTGGTGTAACGTGATCACGAGTGCAAAGGAGAAAGGGAGGCAGCATTATTTAATGATAATAAATTTTTTAATATAAGAGGCCAACATTTAAATAAACCCAAAATCTAAGCCTTGGATGTGATCTCTGGAGACGCAGTGGAGGGACAGGAAGGGGGAAGCCTGAACTGCTGTTAACTGTACTTTTCTCTGTCCAGGCAGGAAATACTACCCCATTTTGAGAACTTCCAGAGACTCTGTGCATTCAAGGCAGTACATTTCTCCACTTCTAGTGTCTGACCAGCAGAGAATTCAGAGTCCCATGTCTCTCCCAGCCACACAGAGTGATTTATTTTTCCATTGGCAGTACCAGTTTGCAGGGACTAGCAAGCTGGGTGTCTGTGGGTGCTCTTTTAGCAGGGACCTGCCCCTTTCACCAAAAAAAAAGGAATGACCGCACAGGCACAGCCCTGCTGCCGTTTGCCTCCAGGCTGCTGTATTAGCCACCTTTCCAATGCCCTGATCCTGCTTTTTCTCAAAACTCCTGCAAAACTCTGCAAAACTCCAGAGGAATGAACCAATTCAGCGGGTCAGTACAATAGAAAAAAAAATAGAGGGTCTCACTGGTGTCCGGATCCCCTGATGTGTGGTAATACAATTACCAGCTGACCAAACAGCTGTATACCGCTGATGGCAAGAAGCAGGGGATGCAGCAGGCATCTTGTCACCAGCCTTTTGTCGCAGCTTCGGGCTGACCCTGCCGATGACAGAGCTAGAATTTCTGGGGCTGGGGAACCGGGAGGTTGTGAGGCTCCCTGCCTTTGACTGGACATTCAGTCCTGCCCTTTGCAATTTGCACCGCAACCCTTTTTTGATTTTTCCCTTTGTGGAAGTGTCAGGGGGCAGACGGAGCGGTCAGTGACAAGGAGGCAGGAGGAGCCGCCTCCCCTGCCCTCTGCTGCTGTCAGGGATGGGGGTCTCAGCCGGGACAGGGGGTTGGAGGGTGTCCATCAGAACAGGACAGGCTGTGGGGAGCCTCTGGGATAAAGAAGACGGCATCGGGGTCAGCGTTCAGTGCTATAAAACGTGACACACCAGGAGACGCGGGGAAGCATGTCGTGCATTGTGTTTGTGTCCTTGCCAGCTAGTGTCCTCTGGAAGGAACAGCTTGTTTAAATTAGCGATGGTCTTCACTGACAATGCCTGAATAGCAGGGCACTGCAGCAGACCTCCACCAATCTCCAAACATGTGGCAGGCAGAGTGCAGCATCAGCTGGGGAGGGAAATCCCTTGCTGCTGGGTGAACTGGGAGGTGGGAGGAAGGATGGGACAGCAGCCAGAGTTGGGGTCTCCGGTGGTGATGCCAAAGCCAACCCACCTCTCACTGTGTGGGTAGGGAACCACTCTCTCTCCAGGCTGTGAGTGGTAAGGGAAAGGGTAAGTGGATCTAGGGGAGACAAAATGCCTGTGAGAGCAGGAAAAGCTGTTTGATTGTGAAAGCGATGCGAGGGTAAAGCAATTCTGCTGGAGAAGCAATTGTGCCCTATCTTTAGAGGGAAGTGTTGAGCGGACGTGGCTCAAGCAGGGTGGTGTCGTTAGAGCATTTGAACCTCAGGTGAAAAGATATGGTTTCCTCAGCACCTTCAGTATGCCCTTGTTCAGCACTTCCCTGTATTTACTGTAGGAAATGCCTTTAATATGTCAAATAGTGAGGTTATCTGACTGCAAACACTTATTTAGCCATCTAAGTAACTTGCACCAGGGCAGAAAATGAGGAGTTTAAGTTACGTTGGCCCCTTGGTCCCCAAGGGGCTAGGTTATTTTTGCTGACAGATTCAGCCCTGTGCCCCCTTGCATCACTCACCCTTTTGCTCATGATCCCACGCGCCACCGGGAAGCACCGAAATCCCTGCTCTGCTCACTGCCTTTCAGTGCTGTGAAGTTTTAATGAGTCAACCACTTTTAGGACAGCCCTAACGAACATCGCTTTTGAGTGGCTTCAACCTTCAGCCTTATCACATAGCCCTTGAAATACTGTTTTTTGTCCCAAACTTCTTTATGACTGGGACAAAAAGATGCCAGAAGTGCAGTAGCACCCGAGTGGCCCAAAAAGCCACATCTTCAGCAAACTGTTTTAGGAAGTGAAGATGCTGCTTGAAATCCCTGCAAGCCACAGACTGGGATCACTGGTACAGCAATGGCCGCTTTGGTGTAGTGCACTGATGACGGATAAGTGTGGTGTTGACAGGTGCCACGGCAGCCGGAATGTCCCAGTTTGTTGTGCTTCAGACTGGGATTGAAAATTCTTCTCTCTTCTCTTCAAACATGGGTCTAAAGTACCAACCAGGTTTTGGGAGATGGCTACTGTATTCTAAGAAATGTCACCCCAGCACCGTGCTCATTCTGGAATTAGAATTATCCTAATGACACCAATAACAGCATTGTTTGATCTGTGCTTTTTAGTCAGTAAGAAAGGATCCTCCTCAGAGTTGTCTGTGGGAAGACAAGTCATAATATCTATTTGTTACAAATCAGGATCATCGAATCATTAAGGTTGGAAAAGACCTCAAGGATCATCAAGTCCAACCGTCAACCCAACACCACCCAACCCACTAAACCATGTCCCTCAGCACCACATCTACACGTTCCTTGAACACCTCCAGGGATGGTGACTCCACCACTCCCTGGGCAGCCTGTTCCAATGCCTGAGCACTCTTTCAGTGAAGACATTTTTTCTAATTTCTGGCCTAAATCTCCCCTGGCACAACTTGAGGGCATTTCCTCTGGAAAAAAAAAAAAAAAAAAAGGAAAAAAAAAAAAGGAGAATCTCTCTGGTCTGACAGACAAATTGAGAACAAAGTATTTATTAAAAAAATTAATGATTGAACAGAGCTGTTAAATTTCTGCCTTTTTCTTCATAAACAAAATGCACAGCGCAGTAACAGTTCAGTAACAGGAAGGACACAGCTATCCCCTGGGCTGACAACCACTTACGCTCTATTTAACACGTGGAATTTAAGTGGTGCAGAAAGTACACTTGGCCTGGAATCGCTCTCTGAAAGCTTTTGCAAAGGAAAATGCATCTACTGCCAATGACTAGCTTTCAGTAGGAAATTTCTTAGTATTCTGCAGAGTCATAGACTTTCCTCCTGTTCTGTAATTAGATATCAAAGCAAAGACTGTCGTATAAATTAAAAGATACTGACTGAGCTCCTTTGAAACAAGCAGCATGCCGTATATAAATAATTAGTCATATTTCTGTTTATTTTACTCTCATTGATCAGCTGTTGAAAGCCATTGTTAAGCAGGCTGTCTGACACTGGAAAGACTCCCATTAACTTTCAGAGGCTCTGGGATAGGCTCCAGCGCCTAACAGGTTGTATGGATGAAATAACACCCGTGATCCGGTATTTTTAAAATGACAAGCAATGAGTAAGCCCTAGATATTCTTAACCAGCTTATTTTCCTTTTAAAAAGAAGATTTTCTTGCAAAGATACTGCTTCAAGTATAACAACCTACTTTGCTATGACTGAATCCATCAGTTAAAAGAATCCCAGCTGCCTTACTGGAACCTTTCTGACAGTATTTTTTGTTGTTATTAGTATTTGGCATTGAACTGATGTCAATTGTTCAGCTCTGGGTGTTTGATGTATGTGGTAAAAAAAGAAAACTATAGAATAGTCTGTTTGTTACTGACATTCCTACTCAGAAGATGATAACAGAGCTTTTTTCCTGATACTTTGCCTTTCTTTCACCTTGTCACCTAACCAAGATCAACAGAACAAAGTCAAAATGAAACGTAGTAAAGGGAAAGTTTCTCTTCTTGATTTTTATCTAGGAAGACAATCTTAAGCTCTCATGAAGAAAGTAAAACAGTACAAATATCACTGTGTTTGCTCAGTCACTCACAATCACAGAAAGCGGCTCCTAAACACCCTTTGAGATTTCTTGATGTTTCTTTGTATTACAGCAGTAGTAGGAGACCAGAGCCCTATTTTTGTTGAGCTCTGAAGAAAAATCAACCAAAAAACAGGGCAAAATACATTTCTACTAAAAATACTTCTAATATAAACCTCGACGAGGAGGCAACAGATAAATGGAGCAGCAAGCTGCAGGGTATTGAAACAGCTTATTTGCAGAAGTCACATCCCCTTTTAACCAGCATCCATACTCCTCGTAGTCATATTGACTGACCAGTTGTCAACAGTGGATCCTCCAGAGTGTTTGCTCATTTAAGGATTTCTCCATTTACCAGCACTTTAAAAATAAAAGGATTTAGAAAGCTGTCTCTGTGTCCTGTCTCTTTGACACATTCCTCTACGCCAGCCAGCTGCACAGAAACTACTACACTGTGTTCCCAGTATCTGTGCACCCACGGAGCAATGCAAACTGGCTATATCAACATCAGAATCAAGTTCCCTTGGGGTGTTTCTGGTTGTAAAAATAATAATTTGATTCTACAAATCTGTTTTTAAATGAAATATTACTCTAAACAGCTTATTGCAAATCGCCCAGTAAAAATCTTTGAAAGAGGAATGCTGCACGCAATATGCAGTAACTCTCAATTATTTCAACATGCCTTGTTCGTCAAAGTCCTGAGATGGAATCTGCCGTGGTTGGAGTCTCTGTTTCTGAGCCTGTTAATGATGTTATTCCAGTGCTGAGGTTGGGATCCAGGACTGGACCTGTCAGCACTCATTAGCTGTGATTTACCTGAGGCAGCGGGCAGCCTGTTGGCACTCCCCTGCAAGGATATACATCAACCACACTTAATGTGCATGGTCAACTCTCTGGGAGCCACGGGACAGCTCCCTTTCGCTTGAGTCTGACCCTTACCTCCCTTCCCAAGAGAGCACCCTCCAAAACATAGGCTGGAGTGCTCCAGTGAGCCCCTGGGCTTTGCTCTGTGGTGGTTTTTCTGCATTGAGCTACACTCAGCACGTGCTCACATAACTCTGCAAACCAGGCTACTCTGTGATGCTGCCCTGCCCCTGGCTGTATTTAATTGCTGTTTGCAGTCTCTGAGTGTTTTATCACCCAGACTTTTGCCACAGAGCCTGGATTTAAAAGTCATCATGACTTTCCCAGGCATGAAACCTGGATGAAGTTGCTGGTTTTTGAAAAATCCAAGAGCTTTCTTGTGCTTGGTGGCCTGAGGCACTTGGGTAGGTGTAAAGGGAGATAGGTTTAAAGAAGAAGTCTTTCACCTTAAGTAGTTGCAGGAGAACTTCTTTTACCCCCTGTTGTCTCCCCACACTGCTGCAAGAACATATTGGTACCTCCAACCCAAACCATTCTATGATTCTGTGATTCTGTGATTCTCAGGCTCCTAATGCTGATTTCTCCCGTATAAGACCCAGAAGAAGGCTGCTAAGAGCAAGGGATGTGCCAGTTGAAACCCTAGCTTCAATCTGTGATGGGAGTGTAAGGAATTCTTAACAGCAGGGCAAGCAGTGCTTGAAGGTGGAGCTGGGCCATGGTCACCCCCCTGCATGTTCATAGAATCACAGAATGGTTTGGGTTGGAAAGGACCTTAAAGATCATCAAGTTCCAACCTGATGTTCTGCGGAGAGGTGCCCAGAGCTGGGAACCATTGCAGTTGTTCTTCCACCTCTTTGCCTGTTTTTTCACGTCAGGCTCTCAGGTAGGCTGGCGTTTATTCCCCTTTGGTGACTTAAGGCCTGCAGAGCAAGGATAGGCTCTTTTCTGTGATGGGATCTGAGTGGGCCTTTAGGTGCTGTTATAATAAAGGCAGTTTTACTCTTTCCTATGTAGACATGCGAATAAGGGGGCGCAAATGCAGTGGGTCCTTACTGAAGGAGGGCCGATGATGATTAGCAGTGACACTCACCCCACGAGCACATGAGAGAGACGAAGCCTCTTTCCCATCTGGCTGAGCTTCTCTACACACATGAGTACATATATCTTGTGTTATTTTTAGCATGAGTTGAAAAAAGGAGGTCAAAATAGATCAAAAATTATACAATTACACTTCGAGATTTGAACGGGGCTTATGCCTCCGAATACCAATTCAACCCTAGGCTCAGCTTACCGGCTGATTTACAGCCTCCAGTTCAGGTTCTCGTTTGGTGCTGGGTGGCCCTGCAAGAGCTGGGATTCATCATAAATGACGGTCTTCATATTTCGTTCTGCATTTGCACAAAGACAAGTCAAAAGTCACAGCACAGAAGAACAAAAATTGAGACAGTCTTTCATTACTTTCAGAGGGAGTGGAAGTTGAAATGATTTACAAGAAGAGGTGACTCACTGGGGTTTTCAGAACTGGTCTGCATGGCTGCGTGCAAACAGGTCCAAGTTCCTTTGCTCTGACTGCGTCTGGTTCAGAAACCATGGAGCTGTGCTAATGCTGCGCTCGAGTCAACTTGCCTTGCTGAGAAGCTAATAGAGTTGTGTGGCTTTCAAACCAAAGTGGGCTCATGGCCAACCAGCCCGGAGCACAGGCAGAGCGACTTCATGTCTGCCTGCATCCACCCATAGAGCTGGGGCTGTAAAGGTTGTGTTTAACATAACCACAAGGATCCTGTTTCCACGTACGCCAGGCCTTAACAAGCAACACACTTATGAACCAAGGCTTTGGGTTTGCCTTGACCAGAAAGAATAAGTGACGTGTAGGATGTTCCAGGGAACACAAACTTAAGGCAATGGAGGAAAAGAGGACACTTGAATTTCTGAAGCACTTTGGAAACCTGGGGTCAACTCCTTTTTAGGTATGGCTTCTTGACATGACAGTGCTACCTAGCAGCAAAAACAGTCTTCTTGAAGTTTTAAATGTTCTGAATTTTTACAAAATTAACTCTGAGTTTCAGAGTTGTTTTGTTTTCTTCCAGTATCTTCTGCTTTTGTTTTCTTATGCCAAACTGAGGGTTCTAACTGGAGTCTCAAACATTTCAAGATCTGTCACTTAAGTCTTTGTAAAATCAATCTGATTAGACAGAGCCTATTTATATGCACCCAGACAGCAATTCCAGCCTCCTATAGTTCTGACATCACAAAAGAAGATATTCCAAGGTATAATTACTTTCCATATTATGTTAGCTTTAATAAAGCAGCCAAAGAACAAATTGGAGTCTGTTTCCCAGCATTTTTTCCATTATTTAGCCATAATCTCTTTTGAAATAATGAAGTTCCTCTCAAAATACTGAAGTGGGATTAGGTTGTGAAATTTGAATCCAATTAAAGAGGATCCTGTGCTGGAAGCACGCATCAGTATCATGAGCCCACCAATCAGATTTCCAAAAAATGAATGTTTAAACAATTGTATCAATTTACTGTCAAATTTTGATCTAGATGGATTGCATTAGCCTTGTAAATACACAGATACTTCTTAAAACATCTCTTAAGTGGGAAAATGAAATTGATTCCAAAAGCGAAAATCAGCAAGGTTGTAATTTTATAATGAATTCTCCTTTAAAATTCCCAATGCATTAATAAAGCAATAACATTGCCTCAGTTTGGACATATGTACCTAAAAGATTGTCCTCTTACATGGTAAGGAGTGTCACACTACTCCTGTGACACCAAGATGTAAAGATGGCTTAGGGGCATAATGCTGCTGCCTGCATGAGAGTTCTGAAATTCAGACCAAACTGAAAAGTGAGAGTCCTGGTTTTGAAGGATTTCTGAGATGTTTTGGTCTAGATGAGGAGTCAGTGAATTTTTATCACAAAGGCTCCCCCAGACTGCCCTTGTTTCAAGTTAGGTTTTCAACCTTGCTGTCAGATCTTCTCCTAGTTGCCCAAAATTTCAGGCTCTGCAATCTGTTTGAATGGTGGCTTCTAACGGTCACAAGGTAAAATACACTAACGAGCCTATAGACAGTCCTAATGTGTCAGACTTGTGGTCTATTATTTTTGTCTGGGATGTTGGCCTGCGTTTGAATCAACACGTAACAAATCTCTCTGAAATGCTATGATATGGTCGTGGAAGACATCTCAGCAGTGGCAATTGTCCTGTACTATGAAAAGCAACATCCTTAACCCCATGATACACCATTCTATTCCACCTAATGCAGACAAAATCCACCCTTAGGAATATTAATATTATTTTCTGAACTCTGTTAAAGCTTTGGACACATGATGAAGCCTTGAAGAAGTGAGTACCTGTAACAAGTATCTTCCAGGGAGTCCAGTCTATTTGCATATTGTTTTTTTAAGTCCTTTCAGTCTTGATTTATGTATGAAGGTCAAACACACATAGCAATGGTTTGGAACCATTCCTTGTTTTATCACCTCTATCATGTCCACCACACACCTCTTAAAATTAAAGACTTTCATAATTCTCGTACTCACATGTTGGTCAGGCTTTCTTAATCTTCTCCCCCCCAAAAATCCCAAAAGCCTTTTTGAGATGCTGAACAAAACAGGATATTCACAGTGAGTGTTTATGTTCTCACAACAATAGCATATTTTCAGCATTGTATTATGGCAACACAGTATTTTATTCATTAACCAGACTGCTGTTGAGGACTGGAGAGAGACACTGTTCCTATGAGTACTGGAACAAGTTTCCAACCTCTCCATCCTCCCACGTTAATTAGATTTTATCAGAGCTAGTTGTGATTCTACCACAGAGTATTAAAACAACTCCTTTATCCATCCATATGAAAAGAATGAAGCTCGTTATCCATCCACACACCATCAGGATTACAATGACTTTCTGAAGCCAATGTCACATGTTTCAAAGGCTGGACTTGCCTGTGTTTCTGAGACTTGTCTGAACAATGGTTAGCAAGTTCAGGGTATTCCATTGTTTAAATACATATGCCAATACCTCCTTCAGGCAGCTGTGATGAGTGTTATAGGTCATAACGAGCACCTTACATTTGAGAGCAAGCATAAGGTTTCACAGTAATAATAGCAGGTCTCCATTGTCTTTTTCTAGGTTAAGCCAGGATTTGGTCCCGGGTGTTGGAACAGGGCAAGAGGCAGACCAGCAACCTTTAAGAAGGTCTGTTGTTAACTACAGAGGGCAGCTGGAGCTGCCTAAAAAGGTATGGCTCACTCGCAGAGCTTTCCTGGGTGTACACCGGAGAACTGAATTTACCCTAGATGTACATGGACAACCCCACTAGTGTTGAAGAAGAGCAAACAGGCACTGGCAGAAGAAACAGCTCCTAGACAGGGAGCCCCAGCATTTCCTATAAGTCTTGCCAGTGAGAGAGAGAGCCTCCATTCAATATGATTAAAAAAAATGCTTCTGTGTGTTGCTATAGTAGCTGAGCTCCCGGCAGGCACCATGAACAACTAAGAGCTAAAGGCTGACAATGTACTTAAGGCCAGTCTTTGAAGATTAAGATTAGGCAGCGGCTGCCTTGCAGGGAAGACAAACAGTGGAGAGTGTCTCTAGAAGTGTGCCACTTCTGTGGGCACATCTTCTGCTCTGCACCCAGACAGTTCCTGGGATGCAACCAGGGACTCACCTCGGAGGCTTGTGGCTCCAGGAGCTAGCAGAAGCACGGGCAGATGGCACAGAGCTTTGCTCAGGTCTGCTCAGGTCTGTGTGTCATATTCTCCCAAGATCAATTGATTACAGGATTATAGGTTTGGATTTAAAAGCCTATGTTCTGTGTAGTTTCTGTGTAAATTTAGTGGTGAGTCCCATTTTGGAGATGTCCAAAGTCCAAATCAATCCACAGATTTATAATAACTTTCTGGAAGGTTCAGACACATCATTTCTCTTCTAGACATTCATCTCACTGCTTAAGGTTGTTAATTTTAGTTCATATTCAGCTTGGGCATCAAGGGCTTACTCCCTCGTCAGGCTGGTGGACTCTAGTGGAAACCACCTTCATGGAGGTCTGTGGAGATCTCTCTCTCCCCTCCCGAGTTTTATTGCCCAGACATCTCTCTGCTTGCTCTCACATTTCCTGTGCAGGCCAGGCTGTCCTTGAGTTAAGCCTCTGCAGCCCTGAGTGGCTCTGTTGCTGGCCTGAGTATCTCCTCTCAGTCAATCTGGCAGAACTTTATGCTCTGCCTTATTCTCCAGCAGCACTGAAAATATTTGAGAGGATCAAGAAAAGATTAACTTGGTTCACTATAGAGGCGTATTCTCCTTTAGTTCTTACTTAGTAAGTATTTGTCTGTCTTAAGTTAGCATCACAAGTATTGTTTGAAGTTATGTTTAACTGATAACATCATATTCTGCTCTAGTTTTTTGTATATACCATAATGTCTGCACCTAACAGTAGTTAGATATAGATATGCATATATACTTATGGACAGAAATAGCTATGAAGCAATTAATTTAAAAATGTCATTAAATAAAGTTCCTTGAGCAGCCTGAGTTTTAAAAAACAAAACAAAACAAAACAAAACAAAAACAAATCTGGAGAACAAAACCAAATAATATTCAAGTCAAGACTAAACTAAATAGAGCCAAAAATGGCAGAATTTGAAATCTTATGCTGAACATATGCTTCTCTGAGAGTATACAGCTGGGGAGACTCCAGGAATAAAACTGAAATTATTGCTATTTGTATAATGCAATATTGAATATCTTTACATTACAGATGACTACTATTGTTACAGAATGCAAGTAATTGTTTTAAGTTCAATAACATCCAGTAGAACAGTCCTGTATAAGGTGAGGATTTTAATTTCCTTAGGAGGATGAATCCATTGATTTTCCAGGTTTGCTTGCCACTATTAAGAAATCAAAATTTTATAAGACTCTCAGCATATCCTTTTTCTTACATTGATTTTCTCTTTTCTTTAAGCCAGGAAGATGCAAAACATGTTTTAAACCCTTTCTTTCCATATTCCCATTAGTGAATAAAAAATTATCTTTGTGCATTAAATTTACAGACATGAAGTAAAGAAACACAGCTCATCTCATTTTAGAGAATAGGTACTTCAGTTCAAAGAGTCTGCTTCCTGAGTGGATTCAACAAGTTTGCAAAGCAATGGAACATCTGAGTTCAAAGTCTTTTCTCTTCGGAATACCGTGTCTCTAAGGGTACTTGGTGGCGTTTGGAAGAAATGCAATTTCAATTAGCAAAATTTCAGCAAAGTGATCTGGCAGAAAGAGATCGCAGTGGGATTGCATGTGAAATGGCCAGAAAATGTCACCAAGAGACAAAAGCAGAATGTTATCCATGAGTTCAGGGTTACTGATGCATCAGAAAAATCTCCTGGTGACAGTATAAAATACCTATGAATTAAACACTGTGCCCCTTTCCAGAAGCTGTCCGTAGGTAAATGAAAGCAATTAGAATCTATATTAAAAATTTTATATTCTTTCTGGACAAGAGGATCTAATTTTTCCACACACAGAATGTAATAAGATACTGGTATGAACAGCAGCAAGTTAAAATATTGTGGCATGTCGGGTCACTGATGAAATTCTCCTCTGAAAGGTGGTGGGTCAGCAGTAAATGGGCCATTTTCAGCCCTGAGAGAACCGATGTCAACCTCAGTTTATAAAAGAATCATAGAATCATAGAGTCACAGAATGGTTTGGGTTGGAAAGGACCTTAAAGATCACCTAGTGCCACCCCCTGCGATGGGCAGGGACAGCTCCCACTAGCCCAGGCTGCCCAAAGCCTCATCCAGCCTGGCCTTGAACCCCTCCAGGGATGGGGCATCCACAGCTTCTCTGGGCAACCTGTTCAGTTGCATAGATCAGCTGAGGAAGGCTTGCAAGAACTAAAGAAACAGTGGCTCATTTATAATTAATGAAGCCTCTTGGCCTTCATTAAAGGATAAGTTTGCTGTCTCAGATACTGTCTTACCCCACCGCAGCATCTTTGGTTTTGGAAAATGTCCAGATGAAGACCATAATGATATGTAAGAGTGAAAGAGAATGTGATAATGGCTTTGAGGTTGTAACTTGCTCAGCCTACAAGACGTGCAAAGGGAATCCAGTTGGGGTATAGAAGCACCCGTGAGAGAAGTGAGCACTAAAACGTCCTGAAAGTTACAACAGGTGCCGCCACCGCAAAGCCCATGGTGCGTGTGTGTGCAGCCAGCGGTGAAGGTGACCGAGGACGGAGGAATCTTCTCTGACAGAAAAAACAACACCAGGAAAAGAGATGGTCCTCAGGCAGAGTCTCTTCTCAGGGGTGTGTGTTAAAAAGCAGTTGCTGGCTGTTATGTGTGTCCCCACAGAAGTGTTTCGAGGTGCAAAACCCTCGGGAACGTGCGGCTAGCTGGTCGGTTTTGCTGTCTGACTGGTCATTGCAAGGTAGAGGGTAGGGAAAAGACAAAAAGAAAATGTGGAAGCCTACTGTTCTGAGCCAAATGTGCAAATCCTTACCCAGGAAAAGCCAAAGGAGGTCCGAGCTGAGTCTGTCTAAGACCCAGGGAAGAATGTCATGAAGCAGGCCCTGACCCAAAGCCAGCTGCAGCCTGTGGGTTATGGACTGAGTGTGCTGTTGTAAGCAACAAATGGGATGTTACAGTGTCTGTTAGGGTTGCAGAAACTTTGAAAATCAGACTGGAAGAAATATCTTAGCTCATCACTTCCCATCCCCTTTCTATCATAGTCAGCCATGAAATATAATCCTGTTTATAAGGGGATCTAGGGAGTTTTTCTGCTGCTTTGGTAGCTTCATTGCTGTGTACAACACGAAATCAGCTGAGCTGTGCTGGGAGGCGATGGAGAGGGAGTTAGGCTGAATTAGAGAAAAAGACACTAGATGTAACTGTCAGACAGGTACAAAGCCTGCAGCTAAGGTCAAAGGTGTTCATTTGGTTATCGAGAATAACTTTTCAGCTTCCAATTGTGCATGGATATGGCATTGAATGCAAAGGATTTTCTGGGAATTTCCATACATCAGTGCATACATGACAAAAGGGCATCATGCAGGATAGGAGTTAAATTCTTATACTGCCAAGCTGAAAGTAATGTGACTAGAAATAGAATCATCTAGGAATGCGGAGGATGTTGTAAAAGAAGTTGTTAAGCTTCTAAAAAAGCCAGACATTAAAATCAATTGCTAAATTGCAGGCCTGGAGAGTAGTGAGTTTAAAATTGAAATTTGTGGGGTAGTGGGAACAGTAATAGACTGATGAGCTTGCAGTGGGAGGCGTGCTATTTTAAGAAGCTGTTATAAAATCACCTAGATGAAAATTAGATGATTACAGAAATGGCTCTGATTTATGCCAAAGGAAAACCTTGCTTCCAACTACAAGGAATCATTAAAGTGTCAACAAATCAGTGGGTAAAGAGGCACTGGCAGATATAATTATTCAGATTTTTCTTAAAGTCTCTCAAAGAGGCTATTAAAGAAAACCAGGCACCTAGAAGGTGAAAGGTAATGTTCTGGGTTGGGAGACAGCCAGTACAAAGGATAAAGAGCCAGCTTTCATCTAAAAATAAGGTTAATAGTGAAGTGTTTGCAATGTATCTGCTGGGATGGAGGCTGTTTATTAATAATCTGATGGCAGGGCAAAGTAACCAAATTTGCAGGTGATGCTAAGTGATTTAGATCAGCCATGGATTAAGACATGCAGATGTGACAAAACTAAGCCATCAGGCAATACGAGTTTGATTTATTGTTCTGTTTTTTTTTTCTTTTTTTTCTTTTTTTCTTTTTTTTTTTTTTTGCTATAAGCAAAAGTAAAGTCATAAGCATTAAAAGAAATAATGAAATTCCTTGCAGCACCGAACTGTATTCTAAACAAAGTGATAACAGTTTCAGAGCCAGGTTTGCAAGTTAGTACAGATGGTACAGAAGAAACCAATGAAAGCAAAAGTGTTTTGATGGTATTCAGAAGGGGACAGCAAGAATGGGTCAGAATGCTATAAGGCTGTCATGTCTCAGTCCTCACCACACCCTCACTTTTAATAATCTGCTGTAATCAGCCAGTCCTCATCAAAATGTAGCAAATCGGTTCCTCCTAAAGAGAAACAGATACGATCTCTAACAAGGAAATCTTTCCAGATACTAAGAAAGATCAATGAAAACATTAATAAGAGGGAACAGAAGGTGAGAGGCTCAGTTTTTAACAGATCTTTAATAGAAAAAAGAGAAGAATCTGGTAAAGACTAACAGCTATGAAATAGAAAAATAGCTATTCATGCACAGTATGTAATGAACTTCCAGAATTTGCTGCAGGAAATATTGCTAGAGCTAGTTCAGGAAGACTGTCAAACTGAAAAATAAGTGTGTCATCAATACTCAGAATAGATGGATGAAAATTTGGGAAGAACTACATTTTTACAACAGTGCTGACTCTGAAACATGAGCTAACCACCATGCTAACTCCCGTACAGGGTTAGGAAAATTATTTCCACTGTAAAGCTTTTTCATATCCTTGTACAATACATAGTTATGGCTGCAGAGGTGGAAACATTTCGTCATAGACCTTTATTGCGCTTTTTCTCTCCTTCATTAAAAGAATCAGAGACCTGTGGTAGCCTCCAGCCTTGGAGATCTATATTTTCATTTAATTATTTCTGAAACAATGCAAGGTAGCAATTGACCCTCATCAATGTTCCAAACCTCTGCATTAAATATGCCGCCTGAATGGCAGTCAAGCTGTCATCTGCTTCCTTGGCAGAGGTAATTTTGGAAAGACTTGATGGTCCTTAATATAGGAACATTATTTCTGCTGTGTTATTAGCATCAGTAACTTCAAATTAAATGAAAAGAAATATAGATAAGCTCCAAAGAGAAACAGAAGAAGGTATGTGTTCTGAATGAATATAAAGGTCAACGGTATGAAGATGAGACTTTTGGAAATTAAGAAACACCCAGTATTAAAGGATTACCACAAATTCCCATTGATAATAGAGTAAATTGTTCTTTCCTCCTTCCTTCCCCTTCTTTATTCTTCTTCCACCGCTGCGTGGTGTTTTCTGTGCACATTCAGATGCCAAACATATTTTTTGTAGCTCTGGCACACAAAATAAATGCCATTGTTGTCACCCTCAAATGCATTTATCTGTTCATTATCTCTGAATATATAGTTGACTTACATAACTGAATCTAAACTCCTGTTTTCTTTACATAATAGACCTACCACAAAGATATACCTTTATCAGCCTGTATGGAGAAATTTAAAATTAAAGTGTATTGACTGTATTGCATTTTAGAATTCAACCCTGGTGTCTTTGGAGAGATTTCAAGAGGAATAAGAATATACAGTTCTGATCCAGGTATTTCTTGTGGTGGGCTTCCTTTTGGGATCCTTTTTCCCTTCTTGGTGGAGAGGCTGGTGTATCCCATTGGGAGAGGCTGCTCCAGATGGCATCACCCCACTGGCCACCCTCCATACCTGGGCTAGCCCCCTGGACAAACCCCACGCCTGGCGTGAGGCAGGGGAAGCCCCAGGACCCCGCTGGACTTTACCCCCTCTCCTTGTCGCAGGAGCTGGGTCACTTTTCCTCTCCTCCCCCTTCCCCACCACCCCAATTTCGCAGCCCTGGGGCTGAACAGTGCTCATTAAGGACTCACAGAAGCTGCCAGGCAGCCCTCCCCGCTAGTGGAAGGATGCTCTGCAGGGTCTGGCCCCTCCATGCCCCTCCTTGCAGAGAGAGGCACCTGGGATGATCCGTGCGCAAGGTTAAACTCAGCACAGGATAGAAAATTATTAGCGGATTCATCCCTGTTCAAAGTGGAAAATGCATTTTACCAGGATGACACGCATCCTCTCCCCTGGCAGAAAGACTTTCTGCTTTGAAAGCAGCTGACCCCAAATTATTTACAAACAGCCACCTATTTCTCTGCATTTTCCCAGGCAAGCCCTCCCTCCAACAAATGGAACAGAGGCATCCTGTGCTGCATCTGCTGCTTTTGAAGGGCATCCAATGCCGCTGCAGAAGAGGAATCAGATGCTCTTTGTTTCACGCCAGGGTCATCCACCCTCACTGATGGAAGTGGACGCTACACGTAGAGATGTGCACTGTAATTCCCATTTCGCAAGCAGAGACTTGGCAGCAAGGTGACTTTCCCAAGGCGGTACGTTTGCAGAGCGGAAATAAGGCTGTGAGCCAGGTGCCTGAGACCTTAGGTCAGGCTCAGCTGTTGCATGCCTGGAGATCCACCTGGGTCTAAGTGGGAGAGAGGGGCCAGGGAGGGACCCTGGGCTCGTGCCGCTGAGCTGTGTTGACCTCCCCGTTGCTCATCATTTGGAGCAGGGGAAGAAGAAGCCCTTGTATGCCAGCATGAAGTTCTATGACCTTGTCTTTTTTATTCTGTTTTTTAATTCATACAATGCAGTATCAGCACTATTATAAGGTATTTATAAACTGGAGTGGGCACTTATAAACTGAACTGAGGGTGAATTTATGAACTGAGGTAGATGCTACTCTGCTCTGAATGTTAATTGGCACAGACAGACAGACAGGTTCAGATGTCACTGACAGAGCCATCACTTGGGAGTCTGGGTGTGACGGGGACCACGATCCCTCTCCCAGACCTTAGCACGGTTTTAATGACCATTAAAGGAAGTAGGGTCATATTCTGAACTGTGGAAAATTAGGACAGTTCTCCGTATTTCTAAGCTTTTATGAAAATTTATACCTTCTACCTGTTTTTATACTAGCTGAAGATGTAAGTTGAGGCTGTAATTCAATAAAAACAACATGAATTTTTGCTGGTGAGGTCAATGGGATCACGCCTTGAAGACTTTAAAGCAGACAAACAGCACAGACGTTATTTCAGTATGCCATTTTCTTCTCCCTAAGGATATTTTCTTTCTTTGATGTTATATTTGAAGTGTTAGAAGAAACTGAAGTTTAGAGTTTGGTGTATTTTGACTTTGTCATGATGACAGAAATGTCACTATGCAGGAAATAATAGAACAGAATAGTAGAATTCTGCAAGCCGAGTGAAAACTAAATCACTTTTCTGAGTTAAAGGTATCAGGCACACGGGTCTGCCTCTTCTGGCAACGCTTCCAAGGAAAAAACTCTCGACTGGACTTCCATCACAGTAAATCAACAACTCTTTCTTAAAATACCAGACATTACAATTCCCTTTTGTGCTAGAAACTGGCTAGCATTGAGGCTCTGGAGAGAATTAAGCTGAACCTAGCTGATCAATACACAGAGTTTATGCAACTATGTTTTCTTCTGGGCAAGGGAAATTCTTTAATCGGCCATTGTTCAACTTCATTCTTCAGTGAATTAACATCTCAAACGACTGTTCAGGTCACAGAGGTTCAAGTCGCTAAGGCAGAAGCAGCTTTGCCTCTTGAGGACTATCAGGCAAGTAAATAAAGGGTCTTGTTTAATGTTTAAAAGAGCATACTCATGGACAATTAGCCAGGGGATTTGGGAGCAGCTTTTAAATCCAAAAAAAAAGCAAAACTTAAACACCTAGGGAACTCTGCCATGCTGTGTTTTGGGTTAACACCAAAGTACACATCTTGGAGGGGCAGAGTTGATGGTGACGGTAACCCATGATTTGTAACAGCTTCTGACGGGAAGTGGTGAAAAAAGGTTGCAGGTGTCTTGAAGAGAGTTGATAATCTTAAGTAACTTTGCAGGGTGAGGAAACATCTAGACAAAAGCATTTACACCAGACTGCAGACTTTGACTTGCATCTCTAGGCCATCATGTCAGAGATGTTACTGTTTGTAATATAGATGACGTGGGAATTAAAACTGAGTCATCTGGTGCAATGAAATCAATACAGTCATGCGATACTTTGCATGCTGTTAAGCTCTTCAGAGACAGTAGATCATATTGTAAAGAACATTGCCCCTAGTTATTTCATTTCTTATTTACAGGGGGTTGAGAAACAATCCACACGGTTATGCGGCATGTTGGTCACAGCATCCCTGCTGTCAATAAATAAATTGAAAAGATGGAAATGTAATTTTAGAGAAATTGCTTGTTTCTGAGGTGTTTCAGTGGAATTCTGCCTCTGGAAACAAGGTTAGGCAGTACAACAGGGCTGCCTTTTCACTGTGTCCAAGTTTAGATGGTAACCTCACTACCAAAATGAAAAGATGAAGAAAAAAAAAAAAAGAAAAAGATGGCACCTGCACTTGAAAAAACCCACTATATCCTACATTATTTGTCTTTTCATTTTAAGTTTCTTGTACTGGTCAGGCTATTGGAGTTTGTATCTCTGTTGCAGAAACCTTTCCTGCTTCTGAGATGAGCTTCTCCAACTTTGTAGGAAGCCTCAAATCTTTCCACAGTGCCATTGTCTCCTGAGTCACTGTCAGTGAGTGGAACAGTTGTTCCTCACTTTGGAGGAGTAATATTTTGTGTTGGTTTCCTAGTGAATTGATTGATGCTTCCTAAATCTACAAGCAACAGCTGAAGTCCTCACACACAGAGATTGCTGAAGAACCCCTGGACATAGATCACTAAGTATAAATATAACTGGCATTTAAAAAAAAATTAAGTAACCAGTAATGAAATAAATTATAGATTTTTTTTTGTCATAAGTATCAGATAATTTCTCAATTTCCTGTTCTGCAGGTTGGTTACTTGTTTCTCTGATGAAAGTGGGTTACGAGGTAAAAATAAGAAGATAAATATATTTTCTCAGCTGGGAGACTGAAACAACCCAAACTGTCAAGATTACCGTTGTGAACCTTCCAGTGAAACATATGATGAAAAATAAATCCAATAAAGGACTAAATTAGTCTTAAAACTGATTGAGACAAAGCTCCTTCCAAATTAGGTTTGGTAGGTGTCTGAGACATTTGTTTGACCATCAGTCTGTTACAAGAAATCGCAAAAGGAGTCTTAAGCATCTTCTGCTGATACTATCAAGCCAATGAATTATTCAGCTGTTCTGGAAAGCAGGGCATCCAGTGTTGCCTGTCAGTGATAGTAACTGCTAATTAGGGGTTTTACTTCCTCCCAGGTTGCCATTTCCTAAGTCATACTCATCAACTTTTGAGAGGTGGTACCCTGCAGTGTGCATTAACAAGTCAACATCTTCCAGACTTTGGGTCAGTTCTTGCTTTCTGTACACAACTAGACCCAACTGAATTCCTAGTCCAAAGTAGAGCAGGACAAGGATGTCAATAAAGTAAAGTCTTCTTAGCCAGATACAGAAATGCAACCAGAGATACTTCCTGAGGAGTTCAAATTTACTCAAGTGGAACTGAGTAAATAAGCCGGTTTCCAGGAGAGGCTAGCTCGCGCTCTGCATTGGCAAGGCCTGGAGTTGCGTGTACATTGTATTTCTGTATATAAAATGGGCTGCAAGTATGTTCCCATTACACCATGTCAAACCTGACCAAATGCCTAATTAAATCAAGATTAAGCCCTTACTAACCTTCATTAAAAGCATAAGTGTGGAATGGGAAAAGTTATAGTACATGTTGAGGACATTATCTGAGCACATCTTATTATATTCTTCTCTTCCGGAGTTACAAATAAAAGGTCACGCACCTTCTACAGTATAGATCCTACAGTGGAAACACGATGTGTTTAGTCTTCTCCAGACTGATCTGTAAACACTCATTTCCTATCTGTGAACATCTTTGAGATGCAAGGATAGAAAAAAAGAGAGAATCAGAAATTAAATACTTTTATTGCTGAAAGGGATTAAATTATCAGTGAAAAGATTATTCCATACTATAAAACATCTGAAGATGCTTCATCTAGAATGCTCTGTGGATATCTGTAGTTTTATCAAATCATTGATCATCTCAGCTGAGACATCCTTAAAAGGGTTCCAAGGTGGTTTTTGTGCTATGCCAATCAACACTTGTTCCCCGGCACAGTTCAGATACAGCAGTAGCTGTGCCCCAGCTGAAATCTTCGGTCTGGTTCCGGTGACAACCTGAAAGGAGTCTGCTGGGTGCAGATAAGGTAATGCTGTGGCCCATGAGAGCACAGCAAGTGACATTTCTGTGCCACCCATAACCTCCAATTATGTCCACTTCATCTTCCTTTGGTGGGAACAGTGGTGGGCTCATGCTGCTGGCATGAACTTCTCAGCTGCCACCGCACTTACAGGATGCAACGTGTCCTCTCTTGTCTAACACTTTATTTTTTATAATCCACTTCAACCGCCACTTAATCACAACAAAACTGTGCATTGTACCATAGGCAGGGGCAGAGCAGATGTTTGGAAACAGGTTTTTCTCCTGATGAGCTGTGGCTGTGCCTCAGACAGTATCAGCACACCATTTCTCATTCTCTCTGGTTTTGGTATGGTGGTAGCTATGTGCAAATGGATGCCTCACGTCCATAGAGCTTCTAAGCCTTTCTCATGGCCGATAAGAACCTTTTCCAGGCTGAAAATTCCTTTTTAGTCTAAGGGTGACATGAGGCTCCCGAGGGAGACCAGAACACCCCTGTGCTCACTGCTGTGCCCTGCAGACAGAGGCAGCATCTTGTGAAAAGGGTAGTCAGCCTGACTTAAAGGCATCGGGTGAAAAACAAGAGAGAAGCAAAACAAGTCATTCCTGGTGAATTCAGTAAATGAGATCAGCAAGCCAGCTGCTATATTCTTCTTAAGGTTTATATAGACTTTTCAGCAAAGTTAATTCAATGTCTGTGCCTGATGCTCAAAGCACAGCGACTAAGTAAGGGTCTTTTCAAAGAACTAGTGTTTAAAGTATTACAGATAGTTAAAACTAAGTAGTAAGGAGGCTCAGTGCCTTTGTAGCCTTGGAAAACTCTCCTGTCTCACCTGTCATGTTATGGGAAATAAAAACTCTTTGGGCTATAAGGAATGCCATGATTAAAACTGAGGTGACAAACTGGAGTTATGAACTGGAAGTGAGAATTTCCAGCACACACACCACCTTGGGGGAAGGCATTAGCTGGCCTGTAGGCATGCAACTCTCTTAAAAGCTTTATCACTCTTTTACACCTGATAATTTGCCTTTTTATGTAGCTATGTACTTTACACATTCAAAGGGTACTCAAGAGTTAAGGAAGTTTGCCAGTTTGGAGGGTTTTCAATGCCACCATTATCCTGCTTCCTTTACACTTCCTTCCTTTATTCCTGAGCTGATCCAAGTATCTTGCAGGGGTAGAAAACACGTCACTAACTTCAGTTATTTTTGCCTCACGGTACAACCTGTCAGCCAACATTATCCCTGTTGCATACACGCAGGATGAGAGACAAACACATCAGAATAAACTGCCCAGAGGCATCCTGGAAACCTGCCTCAGACCCAGCAGCAAACTTAAAGCCCCAGGCACAGGGTTGAGCCAGAGAAGGTTAGCATTTGTAAAATCTTTTAAGAGCTGCCAACCTCTGAGAATGAAGAAGGATCCAGGCTAAACCACTTCACTATGGAGAAGTAAGACCAGTTCTTTGCTGTCCCTAATTTCTGGACCGTCAGTTACATCCCCTGCAGCCACCTCCATTGTACAATGGGTATAACTACTACTACGGTGCTACCCCGCTCATCCCTTCACTGCTGCAATACCAAATGGTACAAAATGACCTGAGGGTGACTGTAATCCTTGCAAGCCCCCCAGCTGGTCTGCCACAGCTTCCCCTCTGCCTCCAGGGTTAGCTCTCCCAGTCTGAAGCTGCATTATACCAGTAACAGTCTCGCCCACAGCTCCTCTGAGTCCTCACCCCTCCCATGCTTAGAAGAGAGAAGAAAAACTGTTTTTAGGGCTGTCAGTCTAGAATGTCTCATAAGAAAAACTCTCTACCCACCCACCACCCAATCTTGACACCAAGCCTGTTTTGTTTTTTTTTTTCTGAAAAAATTTTAAATTAATCACAACTGAGAATACTACACAGCTTAGAAACCCTCTGTACCTGGAACTCCCAGAAGACAGGTTAATATTTCAGTACCCTGCATCAAGAAGAACCCTGGAGCAGTGTATAAAACAGGCAGACCTCATTGTTTCCAGAAATACAGCTGCTGACTAGCACAACAGAACTAGACTCATCCTCTGATGGTTGGAGCTGTGTCAAACAGAGGTGATCAGCATAATTTCAGGTGATAAAACAATTTCAGATGATAAAACTCACTTATGCTGCTGGATTTTACAGAACTTTTTGTTCCTCTTTTCTGCTGTTGAAGAAGCAGAAGCTGTGATCTGAAGTCATGACATAGAATCACAGGACGGTTTGGGTTGGAAGGGACCTTAAAGATCATCTAGCTCCAACCCCCTGCCATGGGCAGGGACACCTCCCACTAGCCCAGGTTGCCCAAAGCCTCATCCAGCCTGGCCTTGAACCCCTCCAGGGAACATATCTGGGTGAGGTGACTCAGGCAGTGACCAGTGACCCACTGCCTGGCTGTAAGCTTGTGTCTCTACCAGGTCAGGACCAGCCTGGGGTCCCAAAGGCTGGGTTTTCCTTGTTGTCAGTAGTACAAGGCAGAACTTACAGTACAGTTAGTGAGGAGGCTCGTAGGGAAGCATGTTCCTCGTTAGGAGGCTTTGCCTTTCATTTAATGTATTTGTTTAATCCTGAGGGATACAGCCTGTCACTGAAAAAATTCTAATATATGAGATGTAACTTTAAAAATAGAGCACCACGCTCTGTAAATTCCAGCCGGGTGTATTTGGCTACATTTCATTCCCCGTTCCCTATGAGAATTCTCTTTCATATTTTCCGCCAGCCAAAACGTGAGGGATAGTTTACTCTATTGCTCCAATGTACCTCTCAGGGAAAGCTTGAATGCATTTGACCATCACGAACCAGGAAATATTTCTCAGAACTCAGACAGACTTCAGTGCAAGAAAAATGCTATGGAAAAAACCAAAAAAGCCTGCAACCCAGACTCTAAACCTGCAGCTGGCGTGTCAGAAGGAAGTTATTGAGACATATCTTGAACACTTTTCCATGTGCACTGGGCATCAATCAATGGTGTTTAATTGTTCCTTCTGTTTACCACAATGTTTATTTTCTGGATGATTACCACACATTTTTTGTGTTTTAGATCTATTTACCTTCACAGTCCGCTGACAAGATGCTAGCAAATAGGATACTTGTTCCTTTTTTTTGAGAAGTGTATTGATTTCTAAACAATTTCTTTGATAGCTGAAAGATTCTGCCTAGACCTTGATACAGATGGTGTGTGAAGAATCAACTGCTGACTGCTGGACTGCTATTTATTTTTAGAGTTTGCCACATAAACGTCCATGATTCACAATTAGGGATTTTCAAAAAGCAAGACTTTTCCTTCTGAAAAACAAGGTGAGTCAGATGCTGATATGAGGAAACTGCTTAAAACATAGTCAGAGTAAGAAAACAAAAGGGCAGACCATGTCAGTTTTACACTTGGTCTCAAGGAAGACTGAATTGTTATTAGTCAGTTATTATCTGTGCAAATAAATGGGTTTCTTCCCATATTTATATGCTAGATTTTATTCTTACGTGAAGGAACATTTAAGCTCCAAACTGAGAGAGGTGTCTCAAGATATGTGGCTCTAAATATATATGGCAAGAAGGATACGGTCTAGTTCTTGTACTGGAGTAGGTCAATACCTGCACTCCCATTTCATGCTGTCAGAAAAGAAGAGACAAACTTTACAATACAGACAAGAATCAAACCTGTATCTCTCGATCTTGGTCCACATTGACCATCCATCCAGACTTTTCCCTTTCCAGCTTCTTGCAGAAGTTGAGGCCAGGGATCTCCTCCATCCCTAGACAAGCACCTTACCCAAGGAGCTCCCTGGCTGTGGCTCAGATAAGCCAGTCCTGCCAGAGACTTGCTGTGATGAAAAGGGCAGTTTTTATTCTTCCATCCCTTGCTCCTCGGCTCTTCATATCACACAACTTTGTAAGTTCAGAGGTAGAGGCATAGCGTTGTGCTATGGCTAGGCAACAAAAGCACACAAAGAACAATCAGGACTGTCTGTGGAGGGACTCTGCTTCCCGAGTGCATGGACCTGCATCTGTTCTGCACCCAGGTTACTGAAGAAAATAACCCCTGTGTCATTTTGTGACTGGGAATGAACAACTCAAATAGGAACACTTAGAGAAGAAATAGGCAAACAGCTCTTTTGTCACCAGAGTTTCATTTTTCAGAAATAGAGGTGCTATGATTAAGTGCTGATATGAAATACAGCTTCCGTTGCTCACTCCTAGAGTACCTTCCAGGGCAGTAACCGTATGAGGGAGAATTAAGCCTACACATGGTTCACAGTGACTCAGTTTTATCTAGTGCCTATAATGAGGATTCTTCACAAGATCATTTTTGAACCAAGTACCAAAATCAGTACTTACATATCACACTTTTTAATCCTAAGAGCTTCAATGTACTTAGGTGACAAGTAATTTATCTTTACACTACCTAAGTATCTGGCCTGTTGAGAGCAGCACACACCATGTGCATTAGTATTCAGTACTAACCCATCCAAACATCAGAACCATGCAAGTCTTGCACAGTGTCACTGCCGACAGAGAAAGGTGTCCTCTTCACGTGTCATTAGCAGCCCTTGGTGAAAACAAAACGCCTGTAGCAATGCATGAAGAACCCCAGTGGCCAGGTGATTTTGCCTGGCTGTTTTGTGCCTTCCCTTTGCTCAGCACTGGGTAGCCTCCGAGTTTTGTTCTAAGAAACACTGAAAATAAAGCCTCACTGCTCCTTTCAGTTCATATAGAGCTTGGGGGTGGCTCTAACAATTTAATGCTATGAACAGGTGAATTACATTACCCAGGAGCATCTCCTGGCATGGTTTAATTTACTAGCATAGCCCAAGTCTCCTTGATGGCAGACCTTGAAAGAAAGCCCAGCTGTAAGGGGTAAGCTCTGGGCAAGATGGAGTGCTGCGGTACACCTGGGTGGAGGGGGTGCCCTCTGCCGCTCCTGGGCTGATGTCCTGGGCACTAGAGGTGTCCACTGGCTGTTTCCACTGCAGAAAAGGGATGGCTAAAGCTTTCGACACACACACAAGGTGCTACATCTTGTGGCATCTCTTCTCCTTCTATTTTCACCCTTTGCAAATGAGAGACTTTCTTGAAGCTGATAGCTCTGTCCAGAAAGACTCATAGGGATGGCTGACGAGAAATGTGCCTGAGGATCCTTTTTTCTAGTTCCTGATAACAGCAAAGTTCCCACTGATGTGAATGAACTTCTACCACTGTAGATTTACTGTATGTTCTTAATCTCAACAGCCCTGAGGCAAGAACATCCTCAAATACCTTCCTGTTTTCTATTTCCTAACAAAGAATCCTTTTTCTGATTTGAAATAAAAAAAATCTGTAAGGAATGACTTTTTGAACCAACATGCTGAAGAGAACATTTCTCCCGACTTTCATGCAGATCCAAGTTGTGAAAGAGCTACACTAGCTTTTTATTCATATCCAGCTCTCACTTTTATCAATCTTCTCTCCAGCACAAAATCTCATCTGCAAACTGTTAGCTTCCCACCTTTGGAGCTCAAATCGGCACATCTGTTGCTTATAAGTGGGGTTTGATACCAGTGAAAGATGCCTCCATCATCCACCAGATTTATTATTTTAAGGGGAAAAACCCTGACCAGCTGAATATGCTGCTGGAAAGTATACACGTCCCTTAAGTAAATAGACCTCTGTTTGACTTCTCTATCAGTCTGGAGACAAATGAAAATAAAAATCATAGGCTTTAATCGCTGTCAATAAATCCCCATGCACTGCTGTTGTCAAGGTGGGCAGGTGTTATAAATTCAGTGCTTCCAAAAGGGGTGTCCTGGAAACAAAAGACTTTTCGTTTCATCTTTTCAGCCATTATTTAGATCTCTTCTGCAATTTGATCCAATATTAAAGCATATTACAGTTTGTTTTAGCATTCATTTCATACTTAAGAGTACAGAGGTGGTATTTCTGGGTAATGTATTTAGGCATGTTATTCTGCCTTACGTTGCATTATATCCATTCTTTGATGTAGAGCCGGTTTTGGTGAGAATACTTGGTGTTCGCAGGTCAGAATCTGCCCATCAAGGAATATTTTTAGAAGTGAATGAATCTGCATTGATGGTACTTCCAACAACTGCTGTTCCCTTTCCACGTACAGGTTATGTTTGTTACAACAGTAGATGTTCACCAAAAAAGCTACGGTGTCGAGTACTTCTTCAGGTGTCTAGCAGCAAAACTTAATTCAAGAAACCAAGCTGAAGCCCCAGTTTCAGTCTTGATAATAGATAGACAAGGACATATCTACTCCCAAAAAAAAAAAAAAAAAAGCGACCACATCCTCCCAGTCCTTCCAAGACTTTTAGAAGTGTTGCAGGCACTTGTGTAGACACATTTCATGGAAGTTGACTAGCTGAAGTCTTTTGTTTATAGAAATTCTTGGTATTTTGTGGCCAAATGTCAGCTTGCTCCACCCAGGCTGCGACTTGGCACGTTAGCCGAGCCTGGCTGGAGATGCCCAGTCTCACAGCAAGGCTTTCCAGTCCTGGCTCACTGTGCTACCAGTGTTTCAACGATTCTGCTCAGCTGGGAGCACTCACTCCTGGCTGCAGGAAAGGCTGTAGACAACAGCCTTAAAAAAAAAATTGGCAGCAAAATTTACTCAGCTTTGACAACTGGGCAACACTAGGTGCTGGACACCAGTGAAAATCACCGAGGAGCTTGCTTGCAAATTATTGACCGAACTTGTTCTGCAACAAAAGGCACTCAAGTAATATTTTATGGATTTCCACACATAAGAAATAGAGGCTGTTTTCAGACAATTTGTTAGAGGAAGGAGCTACATTTGTTAGCGCAGTTATTGCAAATACAGCGTTAGCAGTACAATAAAGCTTCCTTAGTCCTTTCAGCGCTGGTGAAGTCAAGAGAAATGGAGACAAAAATAGGGAAA
>NW_010098725.1:73833-93854 GCF_000699245.1 Pterocles gutturalis
GTGAAGATGTATGGCTTATAGTAAAAATCTCCCTCCACTTTAGGGATGGATTACTGTGAGGTACAGCAGTATGTAGTATATAGCTTGTACGTGCCTCTGTGATCCCTGCAAGCCTCAATTTCTTCTTTGCTTCAGTGATTTTAAGATAAGATACAATGGATACGCATACTCAGACTTCAGTGGTGTCTATCCCAGGGATCAGTTGATTTGAGACCAAAGAAAGTCTGTGGCAACATATTTATCTTATCTGCTTGCCATGATGTGTATGAATGTGAACTTGAGACTTCTCCATAGTGTCTAGTGAGTTAATCAGCTTAAGGAAAATACAACGTGCCCATGCAAACCTTGCCTTTTCTAAACAAAGGTACAGAGGGAAAAACATAAATTGCGAGAATTGTATAACTATTGACGATGCCGTAGCGTAAGTACCCAATACAGAGCTGCCACACCCTTGCGTGAGCTGAGTTGGCACAATGTCTTCTTTCATTCATGAAAAGAAATAGACTGAGTTACCTCAGTTATTGCTGTTCGGTCACTGATTAGTTTGCAATATAAAATCAGTGCAGCTTCTGGGATGCTTTGTTCTGACTGCTCCCATCATGCTTTCACTTTGCTTCTGTTTTCACTACAATATGTTCCTTTTACTTGCCATTACAGATGAAAGAAAGCTCAGTTCTCAGCACAGCAGTTACCTCTGGTGAAGGAAAGGCGTACTCAGAATGGAAGCATTGTGCCACCAGCTGTGTTAAATTGCTGCCTTTAAGCTATTGCGGGACAATTCAAGCCTGTTGTAAAACAGATAACAGGAAGGCATGTGTGTTGCCAAAGAAACCCTTGGCTGCAAGTTTATTGTATAAATAACACCAGGGTGGGTAAGATGTGGTGAACGGAAGAGTGGAGAAAATGAAGAAGCACCTGGCATGTCTCTGTGTCTGGGGGAAAGTCTGAAGCAGAAGCAGTGAAACAGATTTACCACTTCAAGTAGTTGACCTTTCTTCAGCCAGAGAAAGCAAGGAAAGTCGGTCCCTCATTCAGAAGTGACTGGGGAAGCAACAGGGGCTGGAGGGTAGAAACATGACCATGATGGGCAAGTCCATGCGCTGCGAGGTGGAGAAGCAAGAGTGATCGCTTGCACCTTCTCATATGCACTGAAGGAAGAGAAGCTCGTGTAAACTGCTGCTGGATTTGTCCAGACTTACACAAGAGGCAGATGACACTTGTGATGGGAGTTTTGGTGGCAAGTAGGGAAATAGGGAAAATTAGGAAGAAGGGAGCCAGCATAGTAATACATCTAAACTTTGTGACAGATTCAAAACCAAGAACGACACATTTATGCTCTCTAAAGATTATCCTTGTATAGATATCTATGTACAGCTTCTCTAATGTTTGTGGACAAGATGCTACTAGAATTCAAAGCAAAGCAGCGGGCAATGAGTTCCACTCACTGCAGCAAGTCACGCATGTGCCATGACAGCATGAGCATGTGGCGAAAGCTTGTCTCTTTCTCTAGACCTTACAGATAGTGTCTATAATTCATCAGTGGCTTCAACAGTCATTAGTGAAGTGGTCACATCAACTGCAAGAGTTGACAGTATTATTAACTTCAGGCATCTATGCGAAGAGCAAATCAGTGCACATGCATGAGTACTCCAGAGCAGATGAGCAGCAGAAGTACCCACTGGGCTGTGGCACCTGGCATGCTCCAGCACATGCCTTCACATGGACCAGAAATATCCTGCTTACCTGGACTCCTTCTGCTGCAGATGGTTACAGCAAAGCCAGCCAGGATGGGAGGCAGCAAGCACTTGGGATCATCTCTGTTTGCCTTAGGCAACTGGTTTTGGCTGCTGAGGGAGCTTGGCACTGCTACTAACTGAATTACCTCCCCAGGTCTGCCAGCTGCCACTTGCTCTTAGTGAAAACCCACTGCCCTTCCCTTTTGATGATCTGCCAGCTTCCCTGACGTCTGGCAGTCATGGATGATGGACATTCCCCAGTCCTGGACTGATGAACACAGCCTGAGCGATGGTCCAGGCTGTGCCAGCTCGGGTACGTACTGCTCAGCTGCCATGGGCTGCAGATCCATTGCTCCTGGTCTTGCTGGTGTTGATGGGGATGAAAGGGAGGAAGAGGAGCTGCTGCAGGGATGAAAGCTCACCTGTCTGATCTCTTCTGGAGTGTCCTCTCACCACCAAGCAGAAAGTCTCAGGAAAGGGAAGAAACCAGTCCGGTCCGCAACCTCAGCCCTTAGCAGGAACGTAGCCATGAACTGTGGTCACAGTTCAGTCCCCAAGGTATTTGTATTCATTGCAATTTGTATTACTTTATATCAATTTATATTTTTTCACTCAGTAGTGCCTCCCATTTTCTTCTGTACTTTACAGTGTCATAGGAGTCCACAGTTGTAATTGCCCATTTAACATCCTTGTGTGAGGGTTGTTAGTCCCTTTGAAAGTGTTACAGAGCTAGGCTTTAGCTTGGAAAAACCTCCTCAGCCTGTGGAAGGGCTACTGAGATCCACCCTGGGCAACTTGCAGGATCAGACCCACAGTGCCCACCTGCAGGGACAAGCACAAATACTGCAAAACTAAGGCCAGGAATAGGGAAACATCTGCCCAACGGTTCAAACCAAGATAGAAAACATCTGTGTTAACAAAAGTGCTACAAAATACAATCTTCCATTCAGGAACTGCATCAGGTCTCCTCAGTGTCCAGGGCAAACATGAGCACCTAAGGCATTTTGCTTTTGGAAGCTGCCATGCACTATCTAGTGCCATCATGTTTATCACTTAAACCATAGCATTGCCTTGAACTGGAAGTCACTGTTGCTCCCACAGCTTCAGAACATATTTTCAAGTGACTTGGGTAGAAAAATGATCTCTCATTCTTGATTTATTAAATGAGTGAATTACAAACTAACTTAGTATCTTTCTGCAATGAGTCATTTTAATTTTTCAGTTAAGGTGAAAATCATTCATCCAGTTTTTCCTGCATGAAAGAACACCTCAAGTCAGCATCTGTTTTAGAAGAAAGATTTCAGAGTGAGTTATTTTTGCCAAAAGAGATGGTGGCTTTTTTTTCCACTTTCGGACATGCCATTGCTCTCAGAGGTATTAGATGGAGAATCTAGGATGAAACAGATACTGTAATTAAAAGTGTATGTCACTGCCAGAAGATCCTGGAGGATTTCTTCCCTTTCCAGACCATCTATCCCTATTTTCACAGAATACTTATAGCTAGGTGACACTATACTATTCCATCCATGTCTCTGGAATTTTAATAAACACATACTTTGTTCCATTTCGTTTCAGTCCTCAATACTGTCAGACTCTGTAAAGTATGAAGTTGAACTTCACTTAGAAATCCCATTTTCTTTAATGTTAGTCCGAGCTGTTTTCTTAATTCAGTTCCATTTTCCTGTCTCTATACAGGTAATAAATATCAGTTTTACAGGAAGACTGCTTTTATCTAGTAATTTATAGACATATGGGATTTCAAGCTTTGGTGCCTTTCAGATGAAAAAATAGTAGAATAATTCTTAGTGGAGAAGCTCGTAGGTCTCATATATTCGCTGGGCACTGAAAAATCAAGGTTTTTATCATTTTTAGTATGATGAAATATGTTTTTCTTGCAGTTTATGTGGATTCCCACTTCATGAGAACTGTAATATTTCAGACAAATCACCACCCTTCATTTCCCTATAAACACATTCTGATTTTTGTGTGAATTTTGGTAAGGTTTCAGATATTCAGTTCCAAACAATAGGAAAGCTAGACATGTCGTGTTTTCTCCCCTAAATGGGTGATTCATATTTACTTCCTCTAACATCAGCAAACCTGTTAAAAGCTGAGCTTTCAGACTCTGTTATGAATTTTGTCCCCACTCTGATGATTGCTCTGAGCGGTAAAGTGCAACCTGATTTATGATACAGGATCGGCAGAGAGGAAAGTGGGATGCTGAATGAAACCCCCACCATGCTCTACCCCTTTTCGTTGCTGGTTTGAGTGGAACCTGGACTTTACCTCTGTTCTCAACCCTAAGCTTCCTCTGAATTTGTGGAAAGAGTTGTGATGAGTTAACATGGCTGAGGTTGAATTGAAGCACCTGTACTCAGTCCTAGAATATTTTAGCTGCAGAAATGGAGATGATGCTTTGTGCTTAAAAGCCTGGTGCTGTGGCATTTTCCAGTCCTGCTCTGCAAATCATCCGATTCATACGGCTAATCTATATTATTGGACTGCAGAAGAGGAATGGGAGGACTTTGGCCTTCCTCCCAGGGTGTTCAGCATTGATTGTGGTACCCAAGTGAAGAGTGCAATATGAACACCTATACGTGAAGAAGGCAACTGTTTCATATCGGCTTTGTTTTGCATTTAGATGTTTTCAGGGACTATGTGCTCTGACAAAATATACAATAAAATGCTGCTAGTGGTATTCATGGAGTGACATCAGTTATTCCTGACGTGTTTTCACTTTCTCATGACATCCTGTGTGCTGAAAAACACCCTCCTGAAGTTAAAATAAATCAAATAATCCTTGTGGGCAGGCAAGAGGAAAAGTAGAACGATTAGATACGCAAACAAAGCCCTAATGAATTCTTAAGGACTCTCGTTATCAAAGAGCATTACCAAACACCAAGACACCAGCACTGTGGTGTGCCAACTGCCACAGCTTACCTCCACCAAAGCGCCAAATTCTTCCTTTTTTTTTTTTTTTTTTTTTTTTTTTTTTTTTGTGCAGTCAATCTTTGTATCATTTCTGAAAAGCATTTTCAAGTGCATCTCTGGAAATCATTTCAGGCAGCTGCCCCGGCTTTCCCTGGCTCTCAGGGGCTGTGCTGGCACATTAGCCTCCTTGCCTTCAGAAGAAGTGAAAGGCCAAAAGTCCACAGAATAAACTGCAGATGAGGCAGACTAATTGGTCTCAAAGTCAAAACATATGGCTTCTTTTAGGATCTTGACTTTTTAAATACTTGTTTAAAGTAAACATTTGCAATTCCTCATGAAAGGCATTTTCCTCCCTGAGTCCTCTTGACCCTCAGTGACCTTTCTTACCATTGCTTTACTCTTGGGGATGATTAAATCTGGAGAGGCTTTTTTTTTTTTTTCTTTTCTTCTTTTATTCCCCACATTTGTCTCGAAGGACTAACTTAAGGACTGGCTCAAAAAAAGCTAACCTGGTTCATGAGGACAGAAACATGCCAGATGCCCACCTGAGCATCCCATCCCACAAGGGTGTTGGAGGCTGGGGCTGGAGGGGAAGGAATCTGCCATTGACACATGTCAGGACAGCATTTTGTATTCAAAAAAAATAGACCACACACACAAAAAAAAAAAAAAAATCACCAATCACTGACTCACCAAAGCTAAACTTTCAAGCTAATCCTTGAACTGAAAGGCAGCTGGAATGCCTTGTGTCCCTGGGGCAGAGGGGGAAAGGTGGCCGGAGGCAAAGTCGTCACTGAGACAAGACATTTCAGAACTATGCCCTGCGGCTGTTGTCTCCTCTGCCAGAAAAAGGCTGACAAAAGTGAGGGCTCCAGGCTGTAACCACTGGTGAAGGCAGGTAAACCCTCCCAGTTTGTCTCCAGGGCATCAGTACAGGAAAGCTGATGGAAGTCTCTCTGAAGTCACTTGATTCACAATTTGTGTTCTGGGCTTGAAGGCACTCCCAAGCCCTGGTGTGTTTGTTCAGAGGTGTCAGAGCTTGTGCCAGGGCTGGGCATTGCACAGCCACTCATGCCCCGGCACTGAGAGCCCAATGCTGGCTAACAGGAGCGGGAAGAAATTTTGTCCAACTCCAGGCAACAACTGTTCCAGCCTTTCTTTTCACTCATGTTTGCCGGGAAGCCGGGAAGATTAGCTCTTGTAAAGCACCTCGTTTTCCAAAGCTCTTCTCCATAATTCCTCTGTTTCTCGAGTTCAGTGTCAGCCTGCTCCTCCCATCCACCATGCACAAAAAGAAAGGCAGCTGGTAGGGCTGCAGCCTGTGGCACGCGTGGTCCAGAGTGGTGCAGAGACAGCAGGAGCATCCCTGTGCCCTGTATGCAGGCAATCGAGAGTCCTAGAGGCAGCAAGACACAGCGGTGTCATGCACAAATAGCCACGTGGAGAAGCAGGCTGGCACATCGGCCCTCTCGCTGGAGAGATCTGCATTTGCAACCGGCTTGTGCAGCCCTATGGGATGCTGCGGTGTGATCAGGCATTGGAACAGGCTGCCCGGGGAAGTGGTGGAGTCACCATCCCTGGAGGAGTTCAAGACACGTGTAGATGTGGTGCTCAGGGACATGGGTTAGTGGGTTGGGTGGTGTTGGGTTGACGACTGGACTTGATGATCCTTGAGGTCTTGTCCAGCCTTTATGATTCTATGATTCTATGCCTGACACCCTGGGAAATTCCTAGCCCTGTACGTACGGAAGGAGATGGGCTGTCCATACTGCACCCGCCATTGCAACACACACGCTTACCTGGGCTGGCTTCAAACTGCCTGCGGAGCAGCTTTATGCAGACAGAATAGGCATCTTGTCTAAATGCAGAGCATTTGCTGGTTTTCATCCTCTGCTGAGTGCTGTAGCTTGACTGCTATTGCTCCCCACGGTCTTTCAGAGATTTCTGTACTGGAGCAGGAAGTTCTTCAAGCTGGGAAGGACCTGCAAAGGGAGGCAGGAGGATTTGTCAAGGAGGTAGTCTGGCCTGGGTATGGGCACAGACTTCCAGTAGCTATTCCTCAAACCTCAGGTCCAGTAATAGATTCAAAAGCAAAAGAAACATCCCTGTTATAGAGTGAGGGCTCTCCTGAGCTGTGCAGGAATTCCCCATTCTGCTCACTGTGAATTAGGGCCTCGAGTCCAGATTTTGCACGTCCACAGGGAGTGCCCCCACTTCTGCATTGCTGGATACCCTGTCCTCCTGCCTGAACTTGTTTCCAGTTTGTGTAACTCAGGATTCAGGAAAGGTTCTTGGTTTATCCTGCTGCATCTCTGTTAAATGCTTTAACCACTGTGCTACGAATTCACAGTTTTCTGATCTCATTAATGTGTATTTATTCTTGAAGAGTGGACTTGCTTCAAAGGAAGAGCTCACCTCTGATTGCCACAGCCTAAATGTTATGTCTCCCACTAGATGTGGCTGCTGACCCCTTTCTGAGCAAGGTAAAATGGAGTTTTAACACTGGGTGTCCTGGGTTGCAGGAGAGTGCCCTAAGCTAGAGAGGGAAAACAGTGAAGACAACTGCTTTGTTATGAGAAACCCTCTGAGAAGATGAAGTAGAGCATGTCCTTCAAGCAACAGACAGGGGCAAGCAGAGTCTGAGCATCCCTCCAGCCCTTAGGCATTTGTCTGGTGTCTGCACAACTTGGTGGGATCAGAATGAAACTTGTTCATGGCCATGGACAAAGTCTTGAGTGTTTAGAGGCATTTAGGTGTCAATTGGTCATTCATTATCTGAGCATCTGAATCCAACAGAGATGTTGTTTTAAGGCATCAAAGTGACTTTTTTGTGAACCTGCTCCTTCACAGTAGCGAGCAGTTGTATTTTTCTGATGGAAGCATATACTCATTTCTGTTCTCTCTTGTTTTGAAGTAAACCTGTTTGTGAGCCCTGGGTTAGCAAGGAGACTCTTACATTAAAAATCGTATTTATAGATGAGGGGATAGTCTTATACAACACTGCTAACACGGGGAGGGTTTAAATGCATGTGTTACTTTAAATGGATTTAGTCATCAGAAAAAATACTATTTAGATGCTTATTTGTTTAATCAAGGAATAATTAGGAGATAGTTCATTGAGTAATGTCTCATTGTGGGATTTAGAGCCAGAGATTGAACCCATATTTATTGGACTCCATCAGGATGTGCTCCAGTACCTCATTTCTCCTCCATCTGTAACATGAGGGATTCTTTCCCAGCTGTGCCCTAGGTAGAACTGAACTGGAGACCTAGATATCACATAACCAGTCTGATACCAGACAGGATTTTAGCTGACCTTAAATGCATGGAGCAATGCAAGGCAGGCTGAAGAAGACTCTTGAAGAGCATGACCAAAGGCGAGGGCCTGCTGTGGCTTACCTGAATATCTTGATAAGCTTATTTGACAGTTCCTTTAATCTGCAATGACTCAAATTTGGTGCATATGGCCACACAAACTGGCAAATGTATGTCAAATGTGTTCGACCTCTTGTGCCAGCAGGCTGCACAGCCGTTTTACAGGGAACGCTTCTTCACAGAGCTGAACATGCCTATGCTTATCAGCTATCTTTGCTCATAAAGTTATCCCCTCAAATACTCTTTTTTTTCCTTAAAGGACCCAACTGATTACTTTAGCTGAAAGGTAGTACAACAAGCACATTTAGAACAATGTGTTTTGGAGGTTAGACCTGTTGCTATAAACCTGAAAACAGAAAGGTTAGCATTTAAAACTTTCTAGGGCATGCAGAAGTTTACAGCTGGCATATTGTACTGCTGAAAATTAATCACTGGAAAGGAGGATACAGATCTCAGCATTGTCTGCAGAAGTGATAGAATGAGACACATATGGAGAACTGCAAGTCCCAAGAGGGAGACCTGGGGCATTAATATTAAACAGGTTGTGCATTGAGCAAGAAAGAAAATGTTCATCTATAAATGTTATCTTGCATTAACATAGCTCCTGGAACTATGTGGGGAAAGTTCTCTCCTGCTTCTGATAACAAGCCCCCATGGTTCTCATTTTCAGTGCAGGTGAGATGGAGATATGTATAAACCTGTCTCTGACTATATCTAGACTGTGGGTCTGTCTTAGTCCTCTATCTCGAGCTTGGTGTGCTATAACTCCTATCAGCTTGCATGCCTAAGTTTCCTACTCAGACATTTGGGATAATTTTGCAGGCAAGGGGCCTGAGTGGGGCTGGAGCAGCCTCCCATAGCCTTGCAGGGGGTTCAGGGAGGAAGCTGATGAAGACCTACACAGCAGGAAGAGCATCCTGGAGCTCTACAGGGCAGTATAAGAGAGTTATTCTTCTGCAGTTTTTTATAGAAAAGACTACAGTTTCAATCTGAATGGAGGCTGCATTACTCCTTCAGATATTGAGGCTGCCACTGATATCTGTTGGATGAAGAAGCTGTAAAAGTAAATTGAGAACTGCCTTGGAAGTCACACACAAAAAATGTGCAAAGAGGTTTCTTCATCTATGTTATCTCATTAGGTGTAGATAAGACATTCCTTCTTCCCCACTCCCACCCCAAACTTCATCATGAACCCTCAGTGATAACAACCCTCCCAGTCTCCCAGGAGGTGAGGCAACTCCCTCACTCCACCCTCCACTCTCCTCCACCGCAGCCTAAAAGCTGAGGTTTGAAATTCCACAGCATTTCCACTGTCATTGCAACAGTCACAGGGGGTTTGCAGATGCAATGAGTACAACCACCATCAGGACCGAGCACAGCACGCAGATGTCCACTCGTTTGCAGAGTGACTAGACCTGACAATTCAATTGAAAGTTTTTCATTGCTTTCACAGCAGTACCTTTTGCTGCATGACTGTGTGGGCATTTCACTTCCACCTGCAAGGTGGTGAATATCATAGAATCACAGAACAGTTTGGGTTGGAAAGGACCTTGAAGATCATGGAGTTCCACCCCCTGCCATGGGCAGGGACACCTCCCACTAGCCCAGGTTGCCCAAAGCCTCATCCAGCCTGGCCTTGAACCCCTCCAGGGATGGGGCAATATCAAGAAGCATCAGTATCCACTTGTTAACACCTACGGTAGGACACCTGATGTTTGATCAGGAGTCACACTGGTGGCACTTCATGGCCCCCTGGAATCCTGTTCCATGAATCCTGTGTGTTTCAAAGGCCCCTGGGCACCTGAACTGGCTTGGGAAATCTCAGCCTCACCCCACTTGCTAGCAGTGACATTGACATATTTAATTAACATTTTTATACACATATTCTTTAAACCATATGGCTCAGGTGATGCTGAATGAGGAGGAGAGCACCCACCTCTGGAGCTGCCCTGTGCCCTGTGCTCAGACTCCTGACCTTTAGGAGAATTCTTTTTAATTGCAGAGGGGGCTGTCCTGATCGATGTCAGACACATACACACCACTTCCCTGACATAATTTGGCAACGCAAGATAAACAAACGACACATTTCATGGAAAAGGCATGAGGCACACCTTGTCCCAGTTGCTCTCCACACTCGCCACCCAGTGTAAGAAAAGGCTGCATAGCTGGACTAGTTCCATTAGCTGGAGTAAACACCACTTGAGCGAAAGTAGGAGGCAGACATACCTATTGAAATGTCCTTTCTGAAAATGGAGACCTTTCAAATGTTTACTGTCTTTTTCCTCAGACCCTGTTTATCGTTACTATTAGTGCCGTGAAGTAGCAGTGCCACCCAGCACCCCTCTGTCTTCTCATGAATGAGATTTTGAATGGATTGGTTCAGATTCTCTTGCTGGGGGAATGTACCTCATGGAGAAGACAAAAAGCAAAGTTACGTTTATAAACTGAGATTACTTTATTTTAGTGGTAAAAGAACTCTTTGTTCAGTTTTAAAATTGATCCTGTTTTCCCTTCATCACAGCTTTTTCATCTCTCTTAAAAGAACTGGAAAGTGAAACGTATTTTTACTATTCCAATAATCAGGGAATCAACATATGGAGAAGACCAGTACTTCTCCAAAAAGCGTGTCACCCATAGCTCAAGGGCGGATGCCTGGGCTGAGGAAGAGACATCTAGGAGCTGCCATCTCGCCTTTCATTGCCCTTTCAAATTCCAGCCCCAGCCGTTATCTCCACCGCTGACTGCAGCCCATAAACCTCTGTGCAGAATGGTGTTAGCAGGGAACACTCACCATCTCTCGCTTTTTTTTTTTTTTTTTTTAAATTAAGGTGGGAAGAGCATGCACAGGATCCTGAGCTCATGCCATGTAAGGCAACGCAGAGCCAACTGTCTTGCTGCCTTCTCCAGCAGCAGCACTGACTAGGGCTCTTCTTCCTTTCAACTGCTGCAAAACACATTCTGCCTCACCAGAAATGATGAGGTTTTACTCTGGTTTTCTCACGGGTAGTCTGTGACGGAGTGCATCCACAGGAGCTTTCCTAGCAATCCGTGGCAGTTGTTCCCGTAGCTGAGCTGATGGCTCTGAAGGGTGCAGTGTGGTAGAAATCACAGAGCAACTTTGCCACTTCAGGCAACCCACAGTGATAATTTCTCCATATGGAAATTCAACAGTGAGTAGCCTTGGGTATAAAATCCATATTAAAATACATCTGCCCGAAAATTACAGTTAAATACTAAATACTCATTTTGCAGACTGACTTTGAGATGGTCATTAGGCATCTTACCAACAAAGAAAGCAGTGCAGAGTGCCTGGCTTTTCTGCACCCGCTCTATGCGCAGGGCTCTGCACCCCTTTGCCCACGCCAGGGTGGGCTTCACCGCAGCAAGGACAGGGAGCTGAGGGGAAAGGACAGTGAGCAACAGGACCTTTCCCAGCCTCTGAGCTGTGGGTTTCTAAGCTGAGCAACAGCACAACTGTTTTCCTGTGCGGGGGGTGAGGCAGTGGCCCAGGGTGCCCAGAGCAGCTGTGGATGCCCCATCCCTGGAGGGGTTCAAGGCCAGGCTGGATGAGGCTTTGAGCAACCTGGGCTAGTGGGAGGTGTCCCTGCCCATGGCAGGGGGGCTGGAACTAGATGATCGTTAAGGTCCCTTCCAACCCAAACCATTCTGTGACTCTGTGACTCTGTGACAACTCCGCTCCTGGATGCTTTTTCCAGCCTACAGGCTCTGCTGTCATTTTAACTCACGGGTCTGCTCCTGCCGTACTCACATGCTTTCCACTTGGTTGACATATAGGAAACATCAGTTTCTGGATGACTGAATACACCAAAGCTCTGCTTTGATATTCTGGCCATCTGCAGCCAACGTTATTCCTAGTTATTCACAGATGGAGTTGCTGCCTCCTGCCACAGCCTGAGCTGACCTGAGCTTTTTTTTTTTACCCAAAAGGTATATTTACAGGGGGTCTTTCCTGGGAGGTGGAAGCCTCCCTAAACCTGAAGCTGCAGAGGTGCAGATAGGATGCTGCTGAGGGTGCCCTGAATCCCTCACATCCCTGTCGAATTACAGGTTATTAAACCTGCGCCTGGAGCGATACTCATGCAACTGTGCAGCATCAGTCTGCTTTGTGGTGTGGACACGATGAGCCTTCTCCTGCTGGCCAGATGCTGTGAACCTGCCTCAGGGCATTTTCTTTCTAAAACAGGAAGGATAATACCTCCCTGAAAATTGGGTTGTTGCTCAACAAATTTGCAAGGCTCTCGTGATTGGGGGCCACACAGATATCAGCAGTAATATCTCAGGCAGGTAGATTGCTCTCTAACTGAGAAGAATTAAAGAGCTTTGCAGCTGAAAGTTTGCAGAAACGTTCATCTCTCAGATAAAGGTCTATCTTGTTACAGCAAAGGGAAAGCAGTTGGAACTGCAGAATGACTGATTGCACCAGGACAAGCACAAGCTATTGCTGTGTGCAACTGGCAGCAAAATTCAGCAGTATGAAGGGATCAGTGGGAGAAGATACCAATACAAAGCAGACAAAATCTAGACCACTAAGGCTGTGTACTGCAAATTCATGCAGATGAAATATGTGGTGCAATGAACAGCCCATTGAGAATTTCAGCCATAATTTGATAAGCCTTGAGTGGTTCTAAATACAGTGGAATAGAAGAACAGAGCCAACAATTTGCAAGAGTATTTCAGATTAATTTCTCTTAGTATATATACACTTTAAAAAAGCATGAGCTTAGAAAGAGAAGAATGGAGAGTGATTTTATGCTGCCTGCAGTGATGTGAAGAATCATTTTGGCCGAGGATGTTTACCACTCACTGTTGTTTTAAATGTGCCTCTGACCTATCTGCTCATCATTGCGAGCTCAGCACTGTAACATGGCCTGCTTTGGTTTTTCGCAGGTTTACACAGTAGAAGAAGGCAGCACGCTGCAGTGACCTCTGCAAAGAGCTTTGCAAATCCATGTTCCACGTCTCTGCCTGCAGTTAGACACTGGTAACCACCAATTAACCTTTCAGGGCAGTTTCATACTTTGCAAAACTCAGATGGTTGCAAAAGTGACGTGTCCAAGCAATAAGCATATTTCTAGCATTCATAGGCAGTTGCAGCTGTGGAGTCAGGCAGCTGTTTTGAAAAATATGGTCATAAATGAGAAAAGAACGGCTTTCTTGGCTGATGCAACAAATATTAGCTTACTTAAATGTAGTAGCTATAGTTCAAAGGTGAATTAATCAGACCAGGAAAGGGGCACGTGGCTTGGGGCCATATGGCTCAACTCTTCTATCCTTAAACAGTTTGTCCAGGTCTGAATTACCTATTTGGAATATATGTCCATCCCTTTTCCGGGAGAGGCTGGACACCACGAGACCAAGCCTAACTGGGAAGCCCAGTGCCACTGCCTGAACCAGTGCCCTGGTCCTGTTGGGCTCACTGGTGTAAATGCAGATGCCGGTGATGCGGGATGATGCAACAGCAAATCACGGCTGCATCACCCGGCTCCAGCAACGCGAGGCGTCAGTGCAGCAGTGTTGGGAAGCCTGAGCCTGTCCTATGAAACGGGCTGGTACAGAGCAGCATGGGGTGTGCAAGCGAAATAGCTTAATGCCCTTCCTCCTCTCCTCGCCACTGACTTGCTTTGAAAGGGAGGAGGAAAAGGCACTACATCCCATAACGACGGAAATACTGACCTTGCATAGGTGCACACACTATCTTAATTTAGTATACTAGGGTGTAGTCTGATTTAACCTCAAATGTGATCTTAGAAACACTTTAGCAGCTCCATAAGAGTTTATCATTGACACAAGAAAGTCTCCTTCCTTGTGTGCTTTAAAAGATAATCACGCTATTTAGCCAGGCTGCTTTTTATAAGACTTTCACAGTCAGTTTTGTTTTTTTTTTTTTTTTCCAAAGAAAGCTGAGAGATTGACCAAATCTTAGAAATAATCCCCTTAAGCCTTTAAACAAAAGGGCAATATTGACACAAGGACATGTATGTACAAAGCAGGTGAGTAACGATAAGGAGTTACGCGGAGCGGAACAGCTTTGTATGGAAGGAGCATGGCGAAACACTGCACTGCCCTCGGGGAGGACGATGGTGGTGGTGGCTGCAATAGTCAGGGACTGGGATTTGAATCCAGGGAAGACTGCCCCACTCCTGTGAGATGGCTCTGTAAGGAACTTCAAATTCCACACACAAACTTTTACTGGCATGAGGTCTTGGACTGCCCAGTTCTTGCTCCTCTGCGTCTTCTCTGCATGGAGAGGGAAAGAAATAAGAAAGAACGCTCTTTCCTTAAAAACTTCAGTGTTATTATAGGAAAGATAAATTATAACGTGTATAGATTCAGTCTCATGCTGGTCTGGTAGGTTGACTTGAGATATAGAGAACTAATATCACTGTCATTTAAAAGAAGGGTCGAAGAAGGCAATTGCAATTTCCTATCACTGGACATTTGGAGCACAAGGAAAAAAAAAAAAGTAAGTAAATATAAAACATGTAAATTCCCAAGAAGGGGAACGAAAGAAGTGTCACCACAGGACAGAGCTGCTGTGCTACCTCCCAGCAAGCTCTCTGGGTGCAAATCATAGGCTTTGCAAGGTCTGAGGCCATTACTGAAGGCAGCCTGAATATATCAGGAACATTTCTCATTTTTATAATCTCTTAATAACAGGCCACCCTCTCACAGGGTATGCCAGGGACATTAACTTTTGCTATAAATTGCAGGAATTGCATGCTTGCTCTCCGGTGCCCTGAGCATCGAAATACTCCCAAGGAGGAAGATGAGAGCCATCCATGGTCAGTGAGGACAGAAGAATTTGCATCTATGTGGATCAGCTTAGAAAGCATTATTAAAAACAAGCATAAAATCTGGCATTTTCAGTGCAGGTGCTTCTGAGGGTAAGAGCCTTTCAAAACCCACAGACAACTTCACTAATGAGAGAGGAAAGGAAGCACAGTACTGCTGTAAAACGTACTGCACACTGCCTCCAAGTCACCAGTCCCCTGAAAAACAACTGGGTCTAGCCCCACTGAAGTACGGTTAAAAAGAACCATCTGCCCAAAGATTATTGCCACCTTAGGAAAGAAAACTCTGTTCAAGCCAGAGAAAAGAGTCGATATGGATCCCAGCAGAACCTCAAGTATGCAGTCGGGGTCAAGGGAATGGTACAAATGCCAAGAAAGCAAAGTGAGTTTGCCTTGCGCATTACACCAGTACTTTGTCTGGCCCATGCTCTCATTTAACACCTTCTAACCATAAATGATGATGGCAGTTTTTTTTTTTCCACTGGAAAATGCCAGCTGATCAAAACAGAATTTCTGTTCTAACACACTCATGTTAGCTAAATGTCTTCAGGACATCAGTTACAGAAAAGCACTTCCACCTCAAACAGGGAAGGGTGGAGAAATTGTCCAGAAGAGCAAAGCAACCAGGAGTGACGGTGCTCACGTTGGCCAAGAGCAGAGTAACCTGCATTTAACCAAAACCTACAATTCCTGGTCTTTGCCCTGGGCTTGAGTACCCTCCAGAGCAGGATGTGGCTGGACAGGAGAAGCCAGGAGGAGAGGCAACACATAAACACCAGAGCGCACATTAACATGTTTGATCAAGCAAACCTCATTGCTTAAATCATTTAAGGAAGGACAAAGACAAAATACATTGAAGAAGGGGCAGCCCCATGCCATGGGGAAGGGCAGAGACCCAGCAGTATCCCACCTGCTCTGTGCCTTTCTCAGGTACCACTTCTTCTTCACAGCCAGTATTTCACCAGCAAATGAGAGCAGCCTTGTGTAGCTTTCTACAAAACATTTAGCTCAACCTTAGACAGTTGAGTTTCAAGAGGAGAGTTGCAGCCAGGGAATGCCAAAGAAGTGAGGTTATTTGTTTACAGAAGAAAAGCATCTGATTGCTCTGGGAGAGGAATTTCAGAAAGAGAAGACTTCAGCACAAACCCCTTGTGACCCTCAGGACAGCCTAGCACAGATGTCTTGCTACGTTAGATTAAAAAAAAAAAAAAAAGGAAAGAAAGAAGAAAAAAAGAGAGGAGTGTGAATTTAATATTATAATTTAATATTATATTAATCAACTGAAATAGTTTATTCTAAATTCAGGAGCCCTATCTAGCGTAACAATCATAGTGTTCTCTTAATAGGCTCAGTCAAAACCCATATTCTGGTCCTTACCTATTTCCTTTCAACTGCCTAATGGCTTCCTCTCAGAATGTGTGACAACATCTTCCCCTCCTACTTCTAAAACTCTTTTACATTTATTAGCTAATAATTTACTAGGAGCCTCAGGTAGATCTTTATAAAATACGCACCGGCAATTCCAGCTGCAAAGTCAGCTCTTGGCATTGTTACACCTCCACACCATCATTAAATTATCTTATAGCTCTTCAACACAAGGCAAAGAGCCTGGCCACTGCATCCCTGCTTCATAGAATCACAGAATCACAGACTGGTTTGGGTTGGAAGGGACCTTAAAGATCATCCAGTTTCACCCCCCTGCCATGGGCAGGGACACCTCCCACCAGCCCAGGTTGCTCAAAGCCTCATCCAGCCTGGCCTTGAACCCCTCCAGGGATGGGGCATCCACAGCTTCTCTGGGCAACCTGGGCCACTGCCTCACCACCCTCATCAGCACATTTTACCCAAATATGTGCCTCCATTTGGAGCCATCCTAAAGCGTGAAACACTCATGTATTTCCAGGACATGGAAAGCAGGTCCAAAATAGCTTGGAATCTCTCTGCTTTTTCAGTTTCTGCTCAGAGGATCCACATTGTTTGTAGGAAAAGCAGAGCTTGGTGTATTTACCATCAAAGCACATGGGAATACAAGTGGATGTGCCAGTCCAGGTGGATGAGAGGTGGGGCTGCACCGTTGTGTCTGATACCCATGAAATGGGAGGGCTGAAGCCCGGGTGAGGCTGGGTGAATGAGGTCTTGAGGGTCTTCAGGCTGGGGGGGTAATTTGCAGAGTGGGCTTCCAGCCACACTTGGCTGCCAGTGCTGGTGCACCCCAAGGTGCTTAAATCCCACTGGGAACACACTTAAATGGTTTGGCGATGGGCCAAGGAGGGGGGGCCTGAATCTGTTGGACAGCTGAAAAGAAATAGGTAAGGAGAGGTGAGGACTGGCAAGGAAATGGGTGAAGCTGATTGTAGGTAAGGACTATTTTTACATGAGAGTCATTTATGCATTAATTCTTTTAGACTGAGTCCTCTGCTCCCTGAAACTGTCATTCTGATACTGATTTAGCTGTTTATTTGCACGTCATCTGCTGAGGCAGATCAAGCGTTTTCTTTACAAGCTGAAATTTCATTTAATGATGGAACTATCGTCTTGGGTAAGTTTTATTGAAAAACAATCACAAAGGATGTTCTTCATTGAGTACCATTTGTAGGAAGCCTGGCTATTAACATCACATTCTATGCATCGCTGAAATGCCGGTTACCGGAGATTATGTAGGGAAAATCTTCCTTGATCCATGCATTCAAATAGTAGAGGCAAAACATAATAAAGGGAGCCAAATTCACATGCAACTTTACTGAGACAAAGATTATGCTAAGAAACATACAGTTGGAATGCTCTAAACATTCTGTTTTTCTTCATAATTATATCAAACACTTCCTCCCCTGTGTCCACTCCATGGGGAGAACAAACTTTGTGTAAATAAATAAAATTTAGCTTCTGTCTCTAAACTTGCCTTACACACAAATACTTTGAAAACTAGGAATAATTTTATATAAATTTTGTATGGGTCATTGAATAGTAAGTATTAAAAGGCAGATCTCATATTCTTTTATATATATATATGTACATATAACTTATGTATAATCTACAAAATGAGTGCTGGCTTGTTCCCAGGATGGGCAGTATACCTAGAAGAGAGTTTTCAAGTTTAATAGAAGCTTTTCTCTTTCAAGTTGATTTAAACATTGCAGCTGCTGTTTGAAGCTTTTATATTTCTTGGCAAACCCATTATAATCCCAAAAGGGTGTTTTATATTTGAACAGCAACAATGCATTCTAAATTCTTTTTTCTCACATGATTTCCTATGAATATTACACAGAATACAACAGATTTTTAGTAGAATTAGAACCCATAAAAAGGGACAGAAGTCTCAAAGACCTTTGCAGAACATTTTTAAAATTTCCTTAATAAACTAGATTTCTGTGCAGTACTCCCATGAAAGCCAGATTTTTTAATGGTTCAGTTGGTAGAGTTCTAGATGTGTTGCATCAGTCTTCTAGATGATGTATAAACACTGAAAGAGATTCACAAAGGTTGTTTTATGTAAATCAAATTTTTTTGTAACTGTTCCTATTTGCAGGTCATTACAAGAGAAAAAAAAACAGTGTGATTGTTCTATGATTTTGACAAGTTCTAGTATGTAACATTTCCTAAATTTAAAAATGCCTTCCCTCTTGTACTCTTTTCTTTCCCACCTTCCTACCATATATCTTTTAAGCAGGTTTAACATGCTAATTGATATCTTCATGAAATGTTCCTGTTACTTCGTCTCCACAGTCTTGTTGCTTATGCCTTTTCTCTTTATTTACACCCTCAGTACACACACTCTACTCACACTTTTCCCACGACACCAGTGTAATGCAGTGAGCGGACAAGAAAATGAAGCCTACTGCTGTCAACCCTCTCCAGCCCCACTCACGCCCAGACATCTGATGCAAATTTAAGCTTTCACAGCAAAAGAGGCTCTTTAAAGACAGAATTACAGTTTGTATAATCTATATTTTGCCATATACAAGATCCAACAGACCCTGTGGTCATAGCTCATAGAAAGAGGTTGTAGTGAGTTGGGTGCTGGGCTCTTCTCTAAAGGAACAAGTGATAAGACAAGAGGAAATGGCCTCAAGTTGCACCAGGGGAGGTTTAGGCTAGATATTAGAAAAAATTTCTTCACTGAAAGAGTGATCATCAGGCAATGGAGCAGGCTGCCCAGGGAAGTGGTGGAGTCACCATCCCTGGAGGGGATCAATAAACGTATAGATGTGGTGCTCAGGGACATGGGTTAGTGGGTTGGGTGGTGTTGGGTTGACGGTTGGACTTGATGATCCTTGAGGTCTTTTCCAACCTTAATGATTCTATGATTCTATGAAAGGAGAAGCCGTAATGCAGCACATGAATGCATAGTGTACCTATAACTGTTCTGACAGATGTAGCCTTCAGTTTCAATTTTTTAATGTACTCAAAGAATCTACACAGAATTAGGATTAACATTGCTATCCCCTGATTGATTCATGATGAGTATGTGTGGGCTTTAATATCACTTAGGAGAAGCATCAAGTGACCCTAATTGTATCCAGCTTGTCCATTTAGGTGCTTGTTTTTTTTCTAAAAGAGTTGTTTGTATAAATAAGACAGCTCAAGGAAGGAAAGCTGATCTTGTTCTGGTTCAGTTTCTTTTAAACATTACAATTAAAGCTACTCGTCTTTTGTAGAACTGTACTTCAAAACATTTCACATGAAAACTAACAGAAATGAGGAGGCAACGCATGAAAAAGTAGGAAATTAGGTCCTGAAAACTTATTTATATGCATCAGATTAATTACTCTGGTATGTAGAAGTGTTTCTTTCTCTTTGAGATAAATATTTTCTTTCCCAATTCACTGTTAAAGCAAACAGAAAATGTATGTTTCTGATCTTATTGTTGATTAAGAAAACCCTTCTCAAACCCTGCACCAGACCTCAGAAGCATCATTGTGCAGTAACAAAAGCTTTTGACTGCTAATTGTAAAAACAGGGCAGTGTCTAGCAGAGAGTTGCTGGGTTGCTGACTGATGCCTTGACAGATAACAGACAATCAGCCCAACACTCCAACATTCCCTCTAGAAAAACAAAAGATGCTTAATTTACGGACAACAACCAGGCATCCACTTAGCCATGCCATTATGCACTGGAAAAGACTCCCCTACCGTGCCAACATACAATGAGCTTGCTCTGAAGTAGGGAA
>NW_010098725.1:93885-99710 GCF_000699245.1 Pterocles gutturalis
GTCCTGAATGGGCAAATAATGAAGGAATGGCCGTGACACTCATTAAAAGCCCCCAACCTTTCCTTCCCAGCTTGGGTGGGGCTGTCTAGTGTTTGCACAGCAGGTCTTGGCGACAGCGTAGAGGTGAACTGTGTCCACGTGGAGATTCAGACTTATTTTAAGGGATTTTTCTATCCCTCTGCTTGTCAAAATGGGACTATCTGAGATTTCGGTCATCTGCCGCACTGGAACGGGAGGGTGGCAGCAAGTTAAGCTAGTAGAGGAATTCCTAGGTGAGGCATTGGGACACTGGGGGACACAGAACAAAGGTCTAACAACTAATGGGGTTTCGGAATCATCCCAGTGGCTTATTACAGACAGGCGGGAGCTGAGGCTCTTTCCTTTGAATTTAAATCTCACGCAGGAGTGTGACTATGAAACACAGAATCGTGCCACCAGCACAAGGCAAGTTTTCCCAAAGCAGCGAGGCAGATGGACATCCTTTATGTTTGCTTAGCCCATTAACAGCTCCTTTTCACCCTTTGTCAGCTCCCTGTTGTTATTACTATGACAGGGATGCTCACTGGGATGGCACAGAAGTGCTAGCAACAGAGGCAGATGCAGGCAAAGCTGCGGAGGGGGTCTCTGTCCCACATCACCCATGTGATAGAAGGGCTCGGGTCAGATGCCAGGGTAAGGCACAAGAAAAGCCGAGGATGCCAAAGAGTTAGCAAACAGCTGAGGAAAGGTGAGATCTACAGGTCTTTCAGAGCAGGAGCTGCCTTGCTCATGGTGCACAGTAGCCCTGGAAATGCAGGGGCTCTGCGTGCAGCAGTTTGGCTGCTGTCACTTGTTTTATTAGGTTTTTTGCTTCTAATGTCGCTCCAGCCTCTCCAAACTCTCTTGTCTCAGTGAGTGCTGAGGTTCAGTGTGGAGATGTTTGCCATTTGTGAAAGATATTTGTAGCTACGGAGCACGGAAAGAGGAAGAGATGGATAAAGCACATATAAAACCAGTTTACGGTTATGGGCATTACAGAAAGTCTTGCTCCCCCACCTACCGACTACGCGATTAAAGCAACAGGACGAGGGGTAATGGATTTAAATTGGAAGAGGGCAGATTTAGAAGAGATGTGAGGAAGAAATGTTTTCCTGTGAGGGTGGTGAGGCAGTGGCCCAGGTTGCCCAGGGAAGCTGTGGATGCCCCATCCCTGGAGGGGTTCAAGGCCAGGCTGGATGAGGCTTTGGGCAACCTGGGCCAGTGGGAGGTGTCCCTGCCCATGGCAGGGGGGTTGGAACTGGATGGTCTCTAAGGTCCTTTCCAATCTGAACCATTCTATGTTTCTATAGTCTCCCAGTGCTGCCTGGAGTACTACAATGGAGGCTGGGGTGTCCAACAGCTTGCAATGAAACCAAAGGTGGCTTTGCCCATGGGAAAGGGGGTGTGTGGGGAAACAAACCTGGCAGACCCTCGGCATGAAATCACACCAGCTGGGAAATCTCTGGAGGGGAAGAATGGGGGCTTGACCAACACAGCCAAAAAGCCGCATGAGGAATAATAATGTGATGATAAATCACTGTCTGGGCTGAGGTTTGGTTATTCCAGGCTTTCTGCATCTGGTGCGATGGCAAAGCCAGCTGACAAACTGCTCCTTCCCAATAGTCCCACGCGAGCACGTGCAGCTTCTTTACTGCCATTTAGATGCTCTGCAGGATACTCGAGAGATGTGGCAGCTTTAAGACAGTCCTTAGAGCAGAGCTGAGCCCTGAGCAGTGACCTTTTGACCATGTTTGATAGTTTTTAACACTGTGCTGGAATGTACACTGAACAAAGAGAGCAGTTTCTATGAAAACAGGTGCATTTGAACTGGTCAACCCAATACAGACTGCCGAACAAAATGGAAATGCTGCTGAGATTCCTGGCAGACCCCCTGGGTGGGGAGCTTTCAGTTAAGACCAGAGGAATCTATCTCTTGCATAAGATACAGTTAAGTCCTGTGGCACCCTATAGCTGAATGACCTGCCATCAAAAGCTACCCTTCTCCTCTGGCATGCAGGAAAATTGTCCCTTCCCATTCATATGTACACGAAGAGCTCATGGAGCTTTGCAGGAACTTGCTCCGAAGTTTGTTGCTATTTTTGTTGGGTGTTTGGTTTTTGTTGGGTGTTTGGTTTTTTTTTTTTTTTTTTTTTCAACTCTCAAGCAATATCTGAATTACATTCCAGAGCTGAAACAAACACAGCAGTGCAACTGTCAGAACTATTCAGCAATTTCCCTTACGAGGTTACGAAATTGCACCTCTTATTAAAGGAAAAAGAATGCACGTTACCTTCATTCAGACCACCCAACGGAGTATCCTGCTGGGAAAATCCGTGTCTCTGGGGGACCCCTTTAAACTGCTTTTCTTCAAAGTTTGGGTTTTTTTGGTTTTACTGTAAATTACTTAGAAAAGTCACAGGGCTTCAGGACTGAGTATGTGCGCACGCCTGAGCAGATACAGTTTATTGATTTGCACATTTAGTATCAGCAAATGAAATGAGGTGCAGTACTTCATGTTTTCACACAGGTGTTTCTGATAGGAGTTCTGGCTTCATTACATTAAAGCATGTGTTTAGGTAAATCTACAGAGGTTTGATGACTTGGTTCCCTGATTACTTTAAAACATTACATGAAACAGGTCAGAAAAATGAAGGAATTAGAATAGCTGTAGTTGTGGGGAGGTCCCTGTGAAACAGGCACTTTTTCTGTTGATGGAGTAGAACTAGGACTAGCAGGCATCCAGGCTGCTGAAGACACACTCTCTGTTTCCACTGAACAGTTTTGTACAAGTGGAGAATGAAGCTTTGGCCATGCCTTGGATTTTGGTTTTGGGCAACCTTGACAGAGCTGTAGATCTCTCATGTTCTTTCATAGAGAATTTATGGGGTTTATTGTTTTGCTTTGTTTTACCCTGAATTAGAGACTGTTTGACCATTGAACTGTCATGCAAAGAGAAACTACCTTTTACGTCTTTTTTTTTTTTTTTTTTTTTCCCTACGGAAAGAATGGAAGTTTTCATTCCTTTGTCTTTGGTACAGTGTAAAATCATATGAAAAAGAGTCATTTCAAAAATCAGCTGAGCTTTTCAAAGCCTGAGAAAAGTAGTTCTGTGCAAATTCCCTTTGATTTGATTTAAGTGACTACATAAAGTGCCCAGGAATGGTAATCTGCCCTCTTTGATTCTTAAACAGAACAGCAAACCAATTCTTAAACAGATTCTTGAACAGAACAGTAACTGAAGCCCCAAAGAAAGAGGGACGCAGCGTTACACAATAATGTCTGGAAAGGTAGGTGCTGCAGCTTTCCAGGCGTTATTAGATCTCACTGAGTTTTTGCAAGTCTGTTCAAGCTTTGGTGTCCTCTGGAGTGAAAAATAATTCATCACCTCTGCAAATGAACAAGAAGAAAAAAAAGCACAGGCTAAGGGATTTTTAATGTAACAATTTTTGATTGATAGGTTCCTGTTTTATTTCTTTATTCTGAGATTAATCTGGGGTTTGGATATCGGTTACAACCATTTCACAGCTCTGTGCTATGTGTCTTGCCCTTACTTGTACCATCTGTACCTTTATTCACCGTACCCACCCTGAAAATTATTGCCAGTACTATCTAAAGTAACTGCTTTATAAAAAACCCAAAATATATTAATCCCCTTCCATTTCTTCTAACAATTCCTTAGACAACCCAGTGACAGCTGTATACATTCAAAAGCAGCTATCCACACCCTCAGAAACCAGATGAATCTCATCTGATGTTATTTATTCAAAAGTCAGGTATCGTTGAACTGAGTCACGCTGGCTCCTGACAGTCCTTCCTGAAAATTATTCAGTGCACCTATGTGGGAGACATGGTTTGGAATGAGGTCATTTCCCTGCTGGCAGTGATGCTGCTCGCTCTCTGCTGGCAATGGGAGATGCCTAGGAGACAGGTTTAGCCCAGATTCCTAAATTTTAGATGCCTTAACACAAACATAACAAATTCCATCCTAAATCCATTGATATTTGCTTTTAAGGAATTGGAAGAGGTTTGTTTGTTGTTTTTTTTTTCCCCTAGCTTGCTGGGAAATTGTAAAATTGCTTTGTGACCTAAGGATCACTCTCCCCTTAAAACGGAAATACAGTATAGGAAAGAGAATAGAAGTTAATAGACTCGAAAGCTCAAAAGGATTACAGGAGGATTTAGTCTGACCTCCTGCACATTACAAGCCACAGACTGCAGATCAGATGATGAAGATATTTGCGTTTTTTTTTCAGAATAACAACATGGGAAGTGTTACTTTTTCAGCAAAAGAGAAGGGCTTTTAATGAAATAATGGAAGAATTTCAACTGAAGACAAATTCTTGGCAAGATACAACTTCTCTTTATAATCTTCTGCCTAATTATTAACTAGAATAAGCATTCTGTTCTTCTAGAGATTTGGTTTCATCTGGCTTGAACTCACAAATGCTTCTTGAGACGCTAGAGGTGAGTTTAAAATGCAGAGACAGTTTTGGCTCTGAGTGTTTTGCAGAAGATTTAATTATCTGTTTGCTTCGTTAAACACAGTTTTATAACTTCTCAGACAAACATTCAAAGCAAGCTGCAGTCCTTATCCAGAGGTTTTTATTAAAGAAAGAACAGAACTTCTGCTTATTCAGGAAGCCGAGAAAACCATAGATAGGAGGCTCTGTCTCTCAAATAAAGACCTTGAGATAGTTTTCCTTTGGGTGTTTGAGTGAATGAGAGGTTTTAGAACCGATGTAGCATTGTGCAGCCACGCAGGCACAACATACAATGGCTGTTTTATATATTATAAGAAATATTTTATTGTATTCATGTTGTGGATTTCTCTTAGCAATATGTGTTGAGTGAAGACGGTAGTTATCCCAGCTGCCTTCCTTGGATAAATCTGTATATTTACAGTATACACTGTATATACTTCTATACATAGTACAGTTTTTATAGTCTGGATACTTGACCTGGAAAGCTGATGTGAACAGAATCCATAGGGAAATACAAACAGTGGCCCATTGCCGCAAATGACATCATCACACTGAGTTTTGTTATGAAATGCAATTTTATTACAGGCAATTTGTGCTCACGCTGGTCTGGGAATATGCCAAAAATAGCGCTCTCCATCAGAGAGACAGGCAGAGTCACTTCAGATTTAGCAAAAGGCAGCTCAGGAAGCAAAGTCTGCTGTGATAAAGGAAAATGCAGGTATTGTCTCTGCTTCCCAGCGTGTGTTGGGACAGACAGACACCAAAAGGCGTGAAGCCCAGCTTCCACAGGGCATGCTCCTACCCCAGCAGGCTGGGGGAGCCAGCTCGAAAAAGTCAAAGAAAGCATCATGTAAAGGGGAAGGTGGGAGGAATTAGCTCTGTAATTATATCATCTAATTATAGGTGATGATACAGAGAAGAGTTTGTATGAAAATAACTCTATTCCTTCTCTGCAGTAGCTTCCCTTGCTGTCCAGGGCAGTTGACCCCCCCAAACCGCATACTCCAGTGACATCCGAATGAACATGAGCCATGTGAGTGCGCTTCTGCAGGCTGATTGTGGAGAGATGGCCAAATGTTTCCTAAAGGTTCTCTGCACACTCTGAGGTTAATCTTTATAACTTGACAAGTCTTCTGAGAAAAAGAGGAATTCCTCTGGAGGAAGGTTCTCGGCTGCGGACACAGGACATGGCAGCTGGGCAAGTGATGGAGGCTGGGTGGAGGGGACGGGGTGGAGAGGATGGAGTGGAGAGGATGGAGTGGAGGGGATGGGATGGAGGAGACGGGGTGGAGGAGATGGAGGGAATGGAGTGGAGGGGATGGGATG
>NW_010098726.1:0-24350 GCF_000699245.1 Pterocles gutturalis
CACGCTCGGTCATGTTACTTTTCACATTAGGATCTGAACACCGTCACGGTTCTCCACTTAGAAATGGCAGAGAGGTTACTAGACTGTCTGCTAGGAGAGAAGTTTGAGAGACTTGGCACAGAAAAAAAGAGATATTAAATATATGTATGCATAAACATCAGTGAGTGGAAGAAACAAAATCAGATACTGCCTCTTGTGCCAGTGCATATTCCATTAGTTGACAGGATGTTTTTTTTCTGGGAAGAATGTCAGCCCTTGCTCTCCCTCCTTCTTCCCGTCTCCCCAAATCAGCAGTGTTACAAAACAAGGAGTCTGCTTCATTTGAAACGAAAACATCCCACTCAATTTCATACGTTTGAGATGTCTCTTGGTCAGTCTCCCACTTTACTGCCTAACTGCAGCCTACTTTTGTTTCAAAGAGAAAAAAAGTACCAATAAAATTGTAGTGATATTTATCTTGGAAAAACATCCTTTATTCGTTAAGATAATTACTGTTGAGTATATTGATCTTTTTCTGTCATGCTCTGATTGACAGATGAACAGAATATTACTGCATCTACTTCTAAATTTCATGAACATACACTCCTGAACCTATTGGTTCACTTAAGGCTCCCTTCCTGCCATTTTTGCTATCAGAAAACTCTCTAATGAACCACCCTGGTGACTTACAACCACGGCCCACGCCTTCATAAAACATTTAAACATGAACTCACACAAACTCAAATCTCTCAACAGGAAAAATGTATTCCTTCCCTTCCTTTCCAACAGAGCAGTAACATAGGATACATTTAACTCAGAAGCTGGCCTGTGGTAGGTGCCAGCATTATACGTTCAAGAAAAATTCAAAGAATTTAGGGCAAATATAAGGAAAACCACCTAGAAGCGTAACAACTTCTGGCAGCCTAAAACCTTGAGCCTTCACAAATCAGAGGTTGCAACTGGACTATTGTGCTTCAAAGCCCCCAACAGACCAACCTCTCATGAAGTTCTCCAAGCATTTTCATACTTTCTGGCTTTCTCATCATCCTGTGGCAAGGAGTTACATGTATGTCTCCTTTTTTTGTTTTAACTTCCTGCCTGATAACAAAAAATAAAAAGGGCAGCTACTGATATAATGAAAAACAGTGAGTAACTATTCCCTGTTCTACTTCTCCAGGACACTCAAAGTGGTATGGATATCTACTACAACCACTTACTCCTCAGCCAGTGGTTTTCCAGGAGGAAAACAGTGTTTTCCTTCTACTTGGTGCCTCCTCACATCTAAGCCATTCCATGTCTCTACTGGTCTGTTGGCCTGCTTTTTGCCTTTAACTGAATTTTACAATTCTGCTATTATCTTTCTGAACTTACACACTGACATAATAAGATTTTGTGTTTTGTTCTTCACAGATTTCGTGACGATAACTAACACCCTGTTTGCCTCTTGGCAGTCATGGATCCAGAATGCTCTCTGCAGCAAACTCTGAGGTCCTTTTTTTTTGGTGGCAAAGCTAGCTGAGAGTCCAGCATCGTATTAGAGTAAGGGTTGTTTCCCACTCTCCAGCATTCTTTTGCACCTATAAACATAAAGTGATCTAAACATTTTATCAGACACTCTGCAGTATGAGACCTTTATATGATTCCCAGCTATTTATTTTGGACAGAAAATTCTGTACTAGCAGAATTGACTATTCACTGCTTTCCCAGATCAGAAATCCCTGTAAGACTCTATCTGTGGAGTCTAACCATTCATTCTTATTTTTCCTTTTTTCTTTTAATGAGCAATTACTCAGTGAGAAGAGTCTCTTTAAGACTTCTCAGTGAAGTCTCTTGTTAACAGCATTTCAAAAACCCAAGTATGTTGTATTAACCAGGATTTTCACTGACGCCTTCAAAGTGCTTTCTAATAGACTTGTGAGGCATTGCTTCCCCTCATAAAATGAAAATAAACTTCATCTCTTCTGTATTGTATCATGCATTTCCATTTACCCACTAATCTATTCTTTACTAGAATTCCTGCCAAAGAACTTCCTTGTGCTTCAAAGACTTTTTAAATAATTGATATCATACGTGCCAAATTTCATTCCTCTCCAGTTAGTAACTCAGCAATGTCATACTTGTGTTATTTTAAAGTTATGAGTGAATGCCATATGGTCACAATGTTCATCATTTCTCTTATTAATTTGTTCTAATGTCTTTTATTGAAGCTGTGGTTCACCAGTAAAGCAGATCTGGTGCTAGGGATACTAACACCAGACCAAAAACATTACAGCCACATGAATGCCAATTCAAATGTGTTTAGAGAATTTTGTCTAGTTGGTTTTGCACTGTCAGTCTCTATGTTGTATGACATACCATTTGTCTTTTAACACTGTGCATAAAACCAACATAAAGTCCAAATTAAGCAAGCTTACTAAAATCAACAGAAATGCATTCACCTGCCCACATTTGAACCAGATGAAACTTATACTGATAGATGATCTGCTAGTGATCTGCCTGCTTCCATAATGATGGAACATCAGCCTCATACTTCATTTGGAGATTAACTTCCTTATAATACATGCTGAAAAAGCTCAAAGCTCCATTTTACATGGGTTCAAAAGTGATTACATCCATCCATGGGAGAACAGTCATCAGGATTCACTGCACATCACTGGAATCTGCTACCATATAACATTTATTCTTCTTTAGGCATGTGCTAATGGTCACAATTGGATCCAGACACTAAACAACAGAGACTTTATTTGATCTACTACCACCATTCCCAAGTGATCATTAACTTTTACTTGTCTCAAAAAAATCCTTTTTACTCCAAAAGGCTATTCCAGTCTCACTATTTCCAAAACTTATTTATATCTTATTTCCCAGTCATTCCTGATCTCCCTCCACCTCAGAATACTTAGGAACTTCCTATGGACATCAGACCACGTTCTTTGCTACCTTAGAGTTCTCTCCAAGAAGCAAAGCTTAGTGGGAGAGGAGAGATCAAAGAGACTAAGGATGAGTGTAAGGAGTTAATTTGCAATGGCTAGGACAAGTGAGGTAGTGAAGAGCTGTGTGAACTCATAAAAATCCCCTGCTTTCTAGTCCTCCACGGCTTGAACAGCCATGACAACACATAGTTATTCTGAGACCAAATTCTTCTGGATGCCCAAAATATATACACATTTTTTAGGTATCTACACACAGAATTAAGGCAACATGAATATAGATAAGAAAAACACCTGAAAGTGGAATTCAAGACTGAGAGGTAATTGATTAGTAACAAACTAGCTCCTGATGTATCTGATACGGGGAGAAAAACCTAACTTGAAGTATCTAGATTTGGGATGGGGTTTTTTGTTGTTGGTTTTGTTTTTTTAAAAAACCTGTGGTATTTCAAATTTGTCTTTGAAATTTTTTTGTCCTTTCTCTTTACACAGAAGAAGGTACCTCACAGTAGAATCCCAAGTAGTCATGCCTACTGAATACAGCTGCAATCATCCTGCTGTTGGAATGAACTGCACTGACTAGAATAGAGCGCAAACTCAAAAATTTCTTCATAGGCTACAAGTGCCTTTCTATATAACACCAAACCCCAAATATTTGGAAGTTTAGAAGTCCAGACCTAAGGTTATCCTGAGCCACTGTAGCACTGTTCCTGCATCAGCAACCTAGGAGGGAAAGATATCACCCCCCATACACACATACACATATCCATCCCAAAAGAGTTCATTCCAAGAAATGGAAAAAAGTTTTACAGTTTCATCTATATTTCCTGGAATTTCACTTATCTCAAAGATTATGATTACACAGATGAATACAAATACAAACACAGGCTCTTACACAGTATAGCTATACTATATCTACCCAGTTACTAAGACTGCAATGCAAAGACACTGTCTTCTAGAATAGGAACAGTTAGACCCCACAACACATCAAAGATGACCTAGTTAAGAAAAACAGGCAGTATACTGCCCTACAGTTCTGCTCAACATTAATCAACAGGCCACTAACTTTGAGGTGTCCTTTCCTACAGTAATTATTGAAAATCCTATGGGCTGGAAGTATCTGTAGTGTAGCACACTATGCTTCTACACTGTTCCTTGGCATGGTGATAATTAACAAAGTCACCAAAACAGATAAATAAATTAATCACTAATAGGATACAAGTGTGCATTTATATACATTTGTTCTGAATTTGGAGTGCAGGGGAAGAAAATAAGAGATAAATCTGTTTAAGAAAAATCATTCAGCAAACAGAACCTACAGAAAGCGTGCACTGTGGAGACACTACAGTCTTGGGGACAGAAGAAAACATTGACAATTAATTCACAGTAGGTTATTATTTTTGAAAGCCAATTTTTGAGTGACAAAATAAGCTATCACTGAAATGCCCTTAGAATGAATCTCTCTGTGTACCAGTTTAAAAAAAAAAAAAAAAAAAAAGTCTTATTCAAAGGTTTTCCCTACTCTTACTTCACTTCAGAAAGAAAAAAAAGTGACATAACAGAGCTGTTTCCCAACTCTTGATGCCTGTTTGATACTGAGGAAAGGACAAAATTCTGAAGGGAGAATGCTTAAAAAAAACACCAGAGCAAAAAATTTCAAATAATATCACATCTTACAATTTAACTGAGCACAAAATCCAACAGAGGAATGACACACAAACCTGCTCCTCAAAATAACTTATAACTCAGTGTCATTTCATAAGCTATCACCACTGTCAGGTATCCTTTCTTCATTTTCATTTTATAGAAGTTTCAAAAATCCATTAAAGAGAGCATGCCACTATTAGGTCACTGAGTACCTCCTTTCAGCTCTTTGAGATCTCTCTATGACTTGGAATAAGTTCTGCTTTGGACTCTGGTGGGATCAAGACCAAAGGAATGATATACAGTTCAACAGAAACCAATTAATTTTAATGTGGTACCATAGTGTTTCAGTTGTTAGCAAAACAGTGTCAGGGAAACTTCTCTACCACAGACATGATAAATCAATAAAATTACCATGGCACTAATGAAATGCACCTGCTTTCATAATCAAACAAAAAAATATCACAGTTAATTATAATTATTCTCTCTAGACGTTTTGATTATAGTCTTCAGAAATAGCATTGGAATCTTACTGCTACATAAAGAAACTGCTTCAAATTAAAGGAGAATTTATCCATTAACATGGAAAAAGTTGTAACTGTAATTACATCCCAAGTTCAGGAAGGTATGTACTTGCCACATACATAATTTTAATGAAACATAGAAAATTCAATCCACAAACTGAATACCAGCTGCAATAACTCATTTTCAGCCTTGGTAAGCATGCATGATTATCACCAGTTGAAGAATGTATTGTAAGTATTCATACCTGAAAGAATTCACTGCATCTTCCTCAACAGGGTCAATCAAATGTTCTGATAGGAAACCAATGGCTTGCAACACGGAACATGCACAACAAAATAAATTATCAAAAGGGACCCATTCCTCAGAACTCATGGAAACACATCATGAAGTGTGCTAATTATGTAGCCAAATACAATGTAAACTTACTTTTTTTCTGATCCATTTTTTGTGACACAGATGGATGGGTAGGATTTAATACTGGCAGAGTAGTTATCCTCTCTGTATTGTTAAAGGATGCATCTGTAGACCACAAAGTCACCTCCTCTGCAGTGGGAAACAGCTGGGTGGCATCTTCAGAGCTCTTTGCCAAAGCAGCATCGTACGTAGGATGAGGACTGAGAACTGTGGCTTGAGTTGCGAGAGCAAATGATTTTTCCTGGAAAGTCTCTCTAAATATATTTGAGTTCTTGTTCATTTGGTCAATGTGAGATAAAGGAGTGGTGATCCAGGAAGAGGGTTGTGTGACGACATCCACTGTGGGATCAGTCTTGGAACCGTTTTCAACCATGTTTGGCAAAAGAATATCAGATGTTTCAATGTCACTGTTAACTGTGAGGACCTCACTTCCATTTGAATAAAAGCATGTTTTTTCTAGCACCCCTGGAAGAAAGGGAAAAAAAGCACCAAAATCAACATCACCTGGAAGGACAAGTGTTACCAATTTGTTTTGGAAGGTTAGTAATAAATATAATGACACAGATTTTAAAAGTAATATTTATTTCAAAGTTAAAATTAAAAAGAACTAAAGAATTTAATGTAGCAACAAAACAACAGTAGCACGTTGAAACAAAAGCTATGACTACTGTAGGATAAATAGAGAAACATATAAATAGAGAATCAAATAAATGGTTCCATGAACAAAAATGTTTTAATCTTACTTGTAGTAGGTCACTGAACTCTTACATGTTTATAAATACAGAGTGCAATTTTGGGGAGATCCAACATGCATTCATTCTATCATAGTGTTAACAAGATTGTCAGTACTTTTTTTTTTTCTCTTTTTAAATTGCATCATCTCTTGTTTTCATAGTACCGCCATCATCAGAAAGCTAATTCTGAAGCTTCAAAGGAACCAATACATTTTTAATATTTGTTATGTTCACTAACATTTAATATGGAAAGAGGTATTGTTTTCTCTGTATAGGATCATGTAATTTAACTACCACTGCTAAATATAAGTCTATGAGTTCTTTGTCATTCTTCTCTGATACTGGATTTTAAGTATACAGTTCTATGGAAAGGTTTAGGCACTTGACGTATTTTTTTGTACATTTTATTCATCATAGACAAACACTTTGCTTAGTTGTATGTGTTGAACTCCAGTAAGTAATTATAGCTCACAAATCATAGCTGCATAACACTAAGGAGATGCATCCCATTAGCATGAGAGAATTTGAACGAAATAGTAAGAGAATCCCTTTTTAAGATGTGACTATTACTAAAATATTTAATTAATGCAAATAATAAAGAAGGCATCTCAAACATATATAGGACATATAACTTAGTTATCTATAGTAAAAAAAACAAAGACTAACTCAATTTTTTACCCAAATATATTAGAGTCATATTTAATGCTAGAAGCACCATTCTGTATCACAATGTAAGAAATTTTTGGCAAACAGCAATTTTTGCCACTAGCTCATCATGTAAAACAGTTTAACAATCATAATAAACATAGTTCAGCTAGATTTGATTACAAATAATTAAAAGGAATCCCTGAAAACATGAAATCACGCAACTGTTTTTAAATAGTCTGGCAATAATTGTTATTTTGAATAGCTTTGCTTGTTGTCTACTCCTAACAATTATATTTAAGCACTCCTCTTACATTGTTTCAAGACAATAAAGTAAAAACAAGGGAGTGAAGAATATTTGTCCTTTCAATGATGGGTTACAAATGCAATAGTCTTTCCTTAGCCAAAATCCAAATAAAAGACCTAAAACATGACTTCCTCCAGCTGGGCTCCATGTAGAAAGAAAAGAGTTTCTCCCCTACGAGGACAGGCCTGAGAGAGTTGGGGTTGTTCAGCCTGGAGAAGAGAAGGCTCCAGGGCAACCTTACAGGAGCCTTTCAGTACCTGAGGGGGGCCTACAAGAGAGATGGGGAGGGACTTTTTACAAGGGCATGCAGTGACAGGACAAGGGGTAATGGATTTAAATCGGAAAAGGGCAGATTTAGATTAGATGTTAGAAAGAAATTCTTTACTGTGAGGGTGGTGAGGCACTGGAACAGGTTGCCCAGGGAAGCTGTGGATGCCCCATCCCTGGAGGTGTTCAAGGCCAGGCTGGATGAGGCTTTGAGCAACCTGGTCTAGTGGAGGGTGTCCCTGCCCATGGCAGGGGGGTTGGAACTAGACGATCTCTAAGGTCCTTTCCAGCCCTAACCATTCTATTATTCTATGATGATTCTATACTTATCCTTTCAGCTCCTTTTCTTCTCTCTCACCCTTACTGCTAGCTACAGGCTCTCAAGCCAAAAACATGGTCACACCTGAAGCACATTAGCAAGAATTGCTCCTGAACTGAAGGCAAATCACACATGTTCTTCTTTCCACTCTAATGGGGTTGGAACTAGATGATCTCTAAGGTCCTTTCCAGCCTATGATTTGATCCTTCATTAGCTGCTTGGTATAAACAACTCTTGAGTCCACACAACGTCCACAACTAGCTCTCCTGAACTTCGTTTTCAGTTTGGTTATTGCATTTACCAAAACAGCTAGTCATATGACCACCTCTCAGCCAGGTATTATTTACCCTGCCACCCCAACAGGCTCTTTCCACACCACTCTACTATCTCCAGGCACCTCATGCAGCCTATGCCCACTTGGGTATCCTGAGCTCCTTTCCACTGCTGTTACTGAATCCCTCTTCCCACCCCTTCATGCACTCTGCAGCCAGGCTAAATCAGATGACTGGTCTGAAATTCAAGGGAACATGGAACAGAGGAGGAAATCTTTATTGATCACAGCTACAAATAACTAACCATGCCAGAAGAACCCAACTTCCAGTTACAGTCTGAAGTGACTTTGGGTTGGAAAGTTTATAGGTAAGAAGAAAAAAGAACTAGAATAGCTGAGAAGGGGCAATCTTAGCATTTCCTTTCTCATTGAGTAACCTTTAACTATAGCAACTGTAACCTGAAGGAAAAAACTTGTAGAATTCCTGGAATATGATGGGTTTCAATGAAACAGTTACCATTTGAGATTTACCATATCCTCATTTATCCAGCCTGGGTTGTTTTGGCTCCAGTGTCACTAACTGTCAGTAAATCTTCACGTCTAACTTCCACTGGAAGAACCCAGGGGAACTTTATTCATGTTAAAGTTTCTGGTTTTGCACCAGCAAATGTTCGTAATTCATTGGGATTTGGAGGAATTTACTATGTGTATTTTACAGAAGCAACTAAATATCTCCCACCTGCAAATTATTTCAGCAGCAATTTTTTTTTTCCTTGAGTCTTCTGGTCAGGCCAAATGGGAAGAATAAATGTGCTCTGGTTTCACAAATAGGGGTCAGTAGCAATATAATTTGCTAAAATATAAGGAATTGTAAGTGATCAAGCTCAGAAATTGTGCTCACTCATATGTAGCTTTACTTGGATGCTTTGATTCCAAATAAAGCTTTGAATCTCTGTAATTCAGAACTTACTTTGTTTCAAGTTTCAAACTTCAGTAGTCTTTTCTGTAGTTTTCAAAAAGTTAAAATAAGCTTTTTTTTCCTCCTTTGGAAAAGTGCATAATTTTTTTTCCATAACTCAAGAATAGCAATGGGGATTTTTTTCACATTCTCTCCCCTCCCAAGGCTCCTCTCTTCTCCTCCACTCAACACAAAAATAGAAAAAGTCTGGAAAATGTTGGTCCCAAGACCGCTATGAATAATGATTTAAAATTAAAGTTAAAATTATTAGCTATTTATATATCACTCAGCAGAATAGCAGGCAATACATTACGAGACAGGTAAACCCTTGAAAGAAGTTTAGTTGAACTTTTTGGTTTAATACAGTGGACCAATAAATACTGTTAAGGAAAATACTAAAGTTACCCACTGGATTCTATCCTCTCCCCACTCAGCCTTATTTCATTCTTTCTCTGGAACTACAAATAATAGCTATGTCTATCACTACCTATAAGATAATTTACTTCTTTCACTGAGATCCCCAAATGCTTGTTTGCTTCTTCAACCCATCTTTCCAACAATAGCATATTTTGTTCTATTTTCACAGTTTCCTAGTGATAACATCTCCCCTTCTCTTCTTGATTGGTGTACCACACGATGAACCTCTTCTACACAAATGGCCTTCCCAATTGTATCATCTCAGCTGACAACGAGTTGTATCAAAAAAATTTTTAACATGTTTTTTCCCACAAAATAACATGACCCTGAGCCCTGGTGTACGCGCCCCTGAGAGAAGTAGGTGTAGACATCTACTCGGTATTCTTCATCGGCTAGCTCTAGATGACAACTCTGTTTCCAGTTAGTATGTGAGGAGTTTGTATCACCTTCCTGAGTCACCTTGTTCTCCCCTCAAGTTTTCCTCTTATCCTCTCATCTTTGCAAGGCACAGCAGGTAATTCAAGCACTTAATTCCAGGCTATAGAGTCCACTGTCAGAGTTAGGCTCCTATTTGCTTTGATTCTCATCCTTTCCCCCCAAAAAAATATAGTACTATGTACCTTCAATCTTGAATTAAGCTTACGGGCGATTTTTTATAGCATTAAAAGCCCTGAAGGAACTATTTAAATTTGAAGATACCTAAGAAGACAGTGTGATGCTTTAAAACAATCTATTATTTTTTAATCTCTTCAGTATTGAGAACTGAGTTACTCCCTGTCAATGTCTGCTAACAGCCATATAGAACATGCATTTTATTCATGTATACATGCACGCTATATCCAACTATTCCTCAGATGTGAGTTCATACAGAGCTGTAGACAGTAAATCATAAGCCAGATCGTTAATTAGTTGAAAAACAGCTGTAACCATTTTTGATTTGTGTCTCCAGCCACAGCTGGACGTGTCCAGATGACAGAAATACACAGCATGCTGGCCTTCATTTTGTTTGGTACAAAACCAAGGAACTGGCACCAGGTTCATTTGGTTCAAAGCGATACTTTACCAACAGTTTTACTGATCATTTCCAGTTGCTGTTCACTATTGGGAAACTCATATTTTATTTAAAGATCTGAAATGGGCATTTATGGGATCTAAGAAATAGTCACACTGTTCAAGCTATTAAACTGACATTTTGGCAGTGTATACTGTGGGTGATTTCTTGCCGTTCATAGCAGGAAATCTCAAAAAAAAAGACCAAGTTTGTTAAAAAGCTAATGAAACAGAGCAAAGCAGCTTACCAAAGAATGTGTAATGGATGAGGCCATTACACAGGGAATAAAACACTGTTTCACAGCTATCACTAGCGAGCATACACCCAGTTAGATTTCTTCTGCAGGGTCTGTCCCTATGACTCTGCACGTTGAAAAAATGGGCACATCACTGGTAATATGGAGGTCCCGTAGCACAACAAACCATTGCACATCCATTCAGCTGCAGTAATAGACTTTATCCTGCTCCTCCTGTAAATACATTACCTTAAACTGCTTACCAGCTGCCCAAGGGGCCAAGCAGAAAGTCAGTTTTAATTATTTTGCCCTTTTTTTTTTTTTTTTTTTTTTGCAAGTTAACAGGTGACTTATGCAAATGATGGACCAGTTCCCAGATAAAATGGAACTTGAAGTAGACTTCATGGAAGGCGTGTTTTTTAAAAAGCTGCAGAACAAAGCCAGGTCCTGTACAGAAAACAGAGATTTTCCCTTTCATCAACTTCTGGCATTCAGGCAATGAAGTCTCAGCAAAAGTATCAGGATTGTACTCAAGGGCTGGAGGGGAAGACAGTAGCTACCTTTCATATTAACAGCTGTTGCCCAGAAGTTCCCAGTTACAGTAATAACACCATAGTCTAACAAAAAATCTTATCTGGTGTCTTTCTTTTTTCCTGTTTCTTGAGCACAATGTGTCATGTAACTAGAAATTTTTATTTCTAAAGCTTTTCTTAACCTAAGAAATTAAATGCAACATACACATAATGCCTCTATTGCAATTCAGAAACCAATCCTGAACTCTGTGCCTGTGGTAAACACTCACTTTGCAGTGCTTAATGAATAAAGCTCCATAGGCTCCTTGGGAACCAATTATGCCACACCAGAATCCATGCTTCAGTCACTGTGACTTTCTGTCCATCTGTGCTGGGTGGACAGACAGACTTTATTATTATTCTCTGGATTACAACAATTCCCCACTGACCTCCGTGATGCCCCACAGCACACATTCTCACCTAGCACTGTATTCACAATTTTGTTTTGTTTTTTTTTCAACATTTCAGGTGTATCAGTAAAGAAGGCTTGCTAGACTAAATTAGTTCTTTCAGATGGGTGAAATAGAGGCTGCTCTGGGATACACTCCTTTGGACATTCCCCATAATAGAGCTTTGTTGGCAAGATCAAATTAAAGAACGGGCAGATCATTTAGCTGATGATTATTATCTTCTATAAGAAAAAGTCCCAGGATCAAATGGTTTATTTTTATGTTAGTGTTAAGCTTCTAAATTTAGACACCTGTCTTACAGCAAATATTGCCATTGATTGGCAATGGAATTGTTTATATTTCATGTTGCTTTCACAATTATAACTTTTGACTCTCCGTGCTGCTAGTCACTTTAGATTTTGAGGACTTGTCATATGCCTCAAGGCTCAACATCACTTGAAAAACCACCAGCGTCTCAAGAAGATTCAGGGATCAAGATCCTTTTACTCTAGAGTATAACTATAACTCTCTGCAACTTTAACTTCCTCTGTGTGGCAAAAAGTTCCTTATGAGCCAGTACAGCTGGGTTCACAAATTGATACAGGATACATACGCATGTTACCTTATGAGTGTGGAGGATCCAGACACAAAGCTAAGCCTAGCAGTTTTACTGTAATGTACTCTTCCTGATGTTTATTCTGTGAAGGAGACCCAGCTCCTTCTGTGTTCTCAGAGTCAAAGAGAAAGGAAAATACAGGTCACAGACAATAAAACAGTAATGACCATTGTTCAACCAGTGACATGCAAGAACATTGACAGCATCTCTCAGGTGGATGGAATCTTGCTACAGATTTCCCAAACACCAGAATTATTTGAGAACTGCCCAGGCTGGTTCATACCTATACAACAATAATAAAAATACAGCTATCAGCGTGAGATTTGTTTTTAAGGAGAGTAAGATGAAAATGCTAAATAGAACCCATCACACCTACCATTGGTAATAAACCTCACTGAGAACCAAAATTAATCTCAAAATACATGTCAGAGACAAAATATAAACACTGCATGCTAATAATATAAGGATGGTAAGAGAACCAAAACCTCAATTATTTGCATATCCATAGTCAACAGTGCATCTTAGAGACTATAATTGTAACCCTCATTCGACCAGTGTTGATGGACTAACAGGTTTTTTAAATATTATTTTGCAAAAATGCATGAATGCCTAACATTGTGCATAGATAAGAGGGTATCCTGCTTGCCTGAAAGGCAGGCTTATTTGATGTGGTCCTGCAGTATGATCATATACCCAAAAATCATATCTGGACTGTAAAAGTCTGACATACATGAAACCATTCTTTATGTGTGTCACAAGACTTGTTATGAATTCTACAGGAAACAATAGACAAAGCATTAGTTGTGGACGGCTGTTAACAGGAGGTGGCAGAAGATCACATAAGTTCACATGAGTTGAGGATAATGATGTGAAGGAATGCAGGAATTAGACATCTACCATGGAATGCATTTATCACTATAAAATAAATATCATTGTTTTTCCTTTATGGAACTGTAAGTTTTACAGTTACAAAGCATTTTGTTTTCCCAGATAAATAACTGCAATGGCAAGCAATTATGTTACAATCAAAAAAAATTTTAAATTTGGTATAATGCTCACCAGCCATGAAGGACTTTTTAAAAACAATGTTTCAAGTGGTTTAGAACACTTCCTCTCTGCAAGGAAAAGAATGAAAATGCCAGAGGTCTTTCATTCAAACATGCTAATTTGCACCTTTGTAATGACTGTGTACTATTCATTACTTAAGGGGGTTTTTTTCAGTGTAAGCAAAGTGAGACTACAAATTCTAACACAAGTTGAAGAAGATCTTATATCTCTCCATTTTAAAGAAAGATTTAGTTATTCAAACCATGGATTCATTTATTGTTTGTTTTTCTGGATAGTAATGAAAATTTACTATACTATATTAACCATAATTCTCAGAAAAAAAATTATGGACCAGTCTTATTAGAAGGCTCTTGGTGTCTATAGGGGCCAGATGAAATTGTACAGATACCAGTAATTTTAGTTATGTATAATCTAGCCTTTCCTCTCCCCTTCAAATTTATATTGCTGAGTTAGCTCTTCATGGTCAAGGTCTTGCATGTTAGGTCTTCCAACAATCCAAAGCAAGCACCATTCCTAAACCCTCCTGTCCTCTGAGGTAACAGAAGCAGTGAAAATACAATAATTCTTTCCATTCTTCTACAGGTTGACAAAAAAGCAAAAGAGTGAAAGTACTTAAGATAAATCAAAGCTAAACAACTCAGCTTGATACTTTCTTCTATGGACCATAGAAGTCTCTTGTATCTTTAGTCAAAATAATGTGTAACTCTACTGATAATTTGCTTTGCCCTTTCTTTTGTACACAATTCTAACAAAATAACTTTTTCAAGGGCTTTGCATCTTGAATACTTTGATGGTAAATAATTTTTGAAAGGTTGATTAATGACATATTCTGAAAACAGGCCCTCGTGACACACCTCAAGTAGGATATTCTCCATTACTACAATAGAACTATGCCACCGCTGTACCTGTCTCCTTCCACCCATACCATGACACACCTCAAGTAGGATATTATCCATTACTACAATAGAACTATGCCGCCGCTGTACCTGTCTCCTTCCACCCATACCAATTTTTCAGTTCCATCAACATCAGAGCTTACAATGATATGCAGGCAGCAAAACAGTTGTAAGGAAAGTGGATAGGAAAGTTCTAAGGTGTGTGCACACTTTTTCATGTATATATGCCTCATTTAAAAAAAAAAAATAAATTTGAATTTTAAAAATTTTACAGAGGAAAAGAATTAAAAAAAAAAATTAAATTTAAATTTTAAAAATTTTACAGAGGAAAAGAATAATTACCCACAAATTTACCATAGGAAAGAAAATACGTTCTTGCAAAATATAAAAGGCCTAATTTTCTGATGAGTTCATTACAGAAGTCAAATCAAAAAAGGTCATAAGGTTCTAAACGATACACTGGAGCTCTCTATTTATATTTTAAGTACCAGTTAAAGATACAGGAATGACAGCCACAGAATTTAACTGACTAACTCCTCCATTTCACGAAAAAAATAAGAACAGAATCTCTTATATATCAAATAATTAGTGTCAGCCAATCATAATTATCAACTCATTTCTTACATTGTAAGTCACCATACCAATATTAGTTAGACTGTAATAGAATTCAGTTATTATTGATCTGAAATTAATTTGAACTACAATTCTGGATACAGCGCATTCTCCATAAATAGAACAGACTATATTATATTATACACACTTTAAAGATGCCCGCAGAATTTGGGCATCTAATTCCATTCATCATTTAATTCCAGTCATTAGGCATATTTGTTTCTAGGCTACCAATGCACATAAAATGAAAGCTGCTAACTGAGAGAGAAGAACAGTAAATTATAATCATGCTAACTCAAAAGATGCTGAAGGGAGCTTTCCCAGTTTTAGACTTGGGTAAAAACACCAAGCCTTATTCATCATCCTACAGTAATTACACTGACTTAAGAGGAGACAGTACGTAAGTAGGATCGGAACAGGTCCCATTTTCCCAGAGGATTTCATACATTTTAATGAGTGTTATGTCAATACATGCCTCAGAGGAGGAGATTGAGTAGAGCTGACGTAAATACACCTGCTTTTTTATCTGCTTTTTCACCAAAGAAAGAAAATCTAGGGCAGAGGATATGAAGGATACAAATGGAACGCTAAACATAAGGAAAGTAAATTGAATGGCATCATATTTCCTAATTGCCAGACTTATTTCAACTCAATCCACTTCAGACTGTTCTTCGTTTAAAAATCTATCCCAAGACTTACTTGTCAATCATAACATTCACCAGCTTTGGGTTTTTTTCACCTCCCTAACAAGCTAAATGAAAGAACAGGCCTACAACGTCTTGTTGCAAATCCTTTACAGACTGGATTGAGAAAACAGATTTAAATTGTCCTGATTTTGACAGTGCTTAAGGTGCTATTGAGATGTGTTTAGCTTCTTCCTGTGCTTGCTAACTGTTTGATTGTATGATGTGTGTTGAAATTGGGGGTTTAAAATAGGAAAACAGATTTATATGTATATACCTCACACATTACACCCCTTGTTACAGATGTGCTTCTGAAGCACTTAAGGAAGCTCAAATAGAAAATATTAAACAAAAAAAAAGAAGTAAAAATCCCAGAAAGTCTCAGCACTGAAGGCAGAACACGTTTTTCTTTTTTTACTTTTTTTTTTTCCGGAAAACGTAATTCATTAACCTAGCATGACTGTCTCTCTCATGTTGTAGATGAAGCAATTTAATAAAACATGTCAGCTTCTCTGAAGGCAACAAAAGGAGGCTTTTTAATTTTTTTTTAATATAAATTATTACCTTTTAATTCTCTGCCAGACAGAGTCAGTTAACAGACTAAGCCATTATGAAATCTAATATACCTGGAGTAAGTTTCCACAAAACATACTTGTGGTTCTGCCTTGACACATATCTCATATTTAGAAGAAATGAACATATTTTTCCTTAGTTAAACAGTAATATTTTTTAGGCTGTTCAGAAAGATTTTTGTCTATTTATAAATTAACTTTCACCTGAAAATAAAAATCAGATTTTCATATCAAAGGATGTGACATAAAGGGATAAATATTATATTTTTCCTTAGTTAAACAGTAACATTTTGTAGGCTGTTCAGAAAGATTTGTGTCTATTTATAAATTAACTTCCACCTGAAAATAAAAATCAGATTTTCACGTCAAAGGATGTGACATAAAGGGATAAATATTCCATTCCACTGGTAGTGATCTTAAGTTCTAACATAAATATGTTTTTGTACTTGTAAAATGACTGCTGAAAACCATCTACATACTATATGCTCAAGGTAGCATGTTCCTCTGAAATCTGCTTTGAGAAATTCAGAAAAATTTTCCTCTCCTGTACCTTAAATACATTTTAAATATATAAATCTAAACAGTGTATATAGCATGTTCCTCTGAAATCTGCTTGGAGAAATTCAGAAAAGCTTTCCTCTCCTATACCTTAAATATATTTTAAATATATAAATCTAAACAGTGTATCTATTTCTCTGCACCAAACATTATTAAATCACTAGGTAGATTAGTTTTTTAGGTAGATGAGCTAAGATATATCTTTAATGTCCACAATTACATTAGCACTTGAGAATGCAGTCTCAGTTTTAGTCTCCTTAATTAAAAATGTGTCAATTTACTCCACTAGCACTCACCTACAAAGGTTAGCAGGATCACCAACAAAAGGATAAGGGCACAGATGCACGGAATCAGTATTAGGAGCAAGAGTCGAAGGAACTTGGCAGAAGCCAGTTTCTGAGAGCAACCATCCCCCATATTATCCTCATCTGTTACTAAGACCTGAAAAACAAAAGAACAAAGTTTCATCGTTCTGCTGTCAATTAGTAACTCCTATATTTTCAATAGCAGTCCTCCCCATTACACAGAACAGCTATACAATTTAAATATATGCTATAAATGGCTTTTAGATTCCTAGTGAAAAGTTGTATGTAAACTTTCTTTTTGGTGGCCAGCCTAGTGTAATCCATATAATTTGGTTTCGTTCACCCGATACCCACAGTTTTACAGTTTCATTGAAATTTCTAAACATTTCTGACGAACTAGAAGTTGGATAGACATTTCATTCAAAAAAATATAAAATACATAATAAATGTAAGCAATAAGGCTAAATACAGCTTATTTTATAATGAAAAATAAGCCATTAATAATTATTCAAGAGCTCCATGTTCTTAAGTTTCTGTTATTAAGGAATCAAGCAACTATTATAATCTTTGCTTTAAATCACAATAGAAGTGATGACCATTCCACTTACTATGCACAATAATGCTGTCTCATTTTTTAACTACTTTACAAAATTACAGCTAATCACAGTATTCTGTGGAGTTCACAACTAATATTTTCTGTTCTATAAAAGGAATTTGGAGAAAAAGAGAAAAATTATTTTCTGAATTCAACGGAGCTGCACAAAGTACAAAAATTCAAATGTTTGCAAAAGCCTATATGTATTTAATATATGTATTTTAAAACATAACTCCATTAAGACTATGATCTCATATACTGAAAAAAGTCATACTTTTTACACAGAAACAAAAACAAAATTCCAAATGAACATTTAATAGCAAGATTGAAACTGCTGTTAGGAAGTTAATACATCTTTATTCAAAATTGACTAAAAATAATTACAATTTTCCCTATGATAAGGTGAAGTTGGATGATAGAATTGTTAATTCCAGACAATGTCTTCCCAAAGGATGACTAATAGTTTAGCCTTTTTGTCAGGAAGACCAATCACATTGAAGTTGGTCATGATAGGACACAAGAGTGGAAATGCATCCATTCCAATGGACAGCCTCTCCCCAAAGAACCTCAGGAGACTGAGGTCTACAACATATATATGATTAGTCTTGTAAATGCCAGTGTCTGTGGGTTATCCTTTTGGCTGGCACTGCTGTAAGTGCCTTTCTGTGAAGAACAGGTTACCGGACTGACTGGCACAAATGGAAGTTGAACTATTTCTTAAGGAATTGCTGCACAGAGACTAGATTTATATGCCACCCCCAACCTCACTGCCCATTTTACTGCCTTGACTGAGAAGATTGTAGGCATAAGTGGGATTTACAGCATAATCTTCCACCATTCTGCAATGTCTCCTGTTCCATCATGGCACAAAGACTCTTTGTAAGGAAACTTTCCTTGCTGACAATGTTAGAATTATAAGCTATTTCTGATACCCCTGATTACTGCAGACACTGTGCAGACAGTAGAAATTAAGAAAACTGCATTTGTACAGTTGTATGTACCTTTTCTGATACTGCTAATCATCACATGTTATCCTTGACACCCATCCAGTGCAGTGTCCTATATGACTCTTTTTGCTACTTCCACTGTTCAAAGCAAAGACCAGGTAACACTGAAAATGCATATGCAACCAGTATGGCATGGGGTACTAGCAGTATCTCACTTGATAACCTTCTACCTGTTCCAGTGATTCAGTCTCAACACCACCCTACTACAGGGCTTACCTAGCAAGCAGGATGTAAGTTGATGGTCAACTTAAAGATGTGCAGTTATCTGAACATCTGAAACAGCCAGCTCAGGGTGAGTGTAAGAAAAGTGGTGGCTCTGTCTATTGAAAAGGTACAGCGTGGGTGATTTGACAAGGTCTGTGATCTGATCATCACCATTTCCCACAACAAGAGAAATATAAAGAACATTGAAGAGAGTTACTTTGTTGTCAGAATTGTTTTTCTTAATCAACAGCTTATTCAGAAATTGCTTGCAATCCAAGATTTCAGGCTATCTCAGCTAAATTACTGCCCTTACCCTCAAGTAACACCTCAAATATCCAGGCAGAGAGAAAGATAAGGATTTAGGTGACTTTTAGGAACCTAAATCCAAATGACATTTAGACAATCCGTGCTGGACTACGTAACATCCTGCAGCCCATACTTGCCTACATTTTCATATTAAAGTCTTCAAAGTCTGCCTGAAATTTTGTTTCTGGTCATGCTGGAATACAGCAGCTTAGCAGCTACTCATGGCAGGCTTCCTTGAATTCCATAACCTTGGTTTGCACAGCCTGTATTAGGCCCCTTGGGAGGTCTGAGCACAGGTAACAGAGGAATAACACAGCTCTGTTACGAATACAGATCTCCCAAAACACAGCTGCCATACCTACTTTTGAAAGTACAGCTGAAAAAAAAAAAAAAAAAAAAAAAGAGAAAAATGGCAGAAAATTGCCCTTTCTAACAATGCAGTGATTACAGTGTTCCCACAGGAAATGAGGCTGTTGAGTTCAACTCCCTTTTCAGCCTGAAGCAGCTAAAAATTAGATCTACAACTCAGTAGAGTATCACAGCCATCTGAACATAGACTCCTCCTGAATCAGAGCACCTTATCCCTTGAAGTCATGATATTCTGTAAAAAAGAACACAGTTCTGCTGAGACAGATAATAGGGAGCAGGACCATCACTACACAGCCCAGTGATTAGGGCACTTGAGAGCTGACTCTTAGTTTCTTCAAGACAAAAAAACATAAGATCCAGCCCATTTTCCTAAAGGAATTACTTCTAATCAAGATATACTTCTTGCAAATCCCAGTCAAAAGTGCCCAGCTCTACCTAGCGTAATAAAAGGTACATGCTGACCCATGACTCCACAAAGAGTTTGTCTTAGGAGTAAAAAATAATGTTATCAAAAAACAACTAAATCGTATTCTCCAGGAATTGAGAAAACACACAGAAATATTCTTCATCATCAATTTTTTTTACTCTTCTTGTGAGGAGGACATGATATTGAATATTTTGGAGGTACATGAGATCTTAATCATCCCAAGCATGGGCGTATAACTGAGAGCAGAATTACCACCACTGTTGTACAGGGGAACCTCAAACATTTTCTTTCTTGTCAACTCCTGAAAGCATCAGTAAACCTTAATCTTTGCATCGACAACTTACTAGCACAGATTTTAAAAGGGACTGTTGTATCCAAATTTGCTTTCAGTGACTGCTCAAGAAAAGAATTGTGAAAGACATGCTTCTCTAAAACACCATGAATTGCTAGTTTTGTATAACAGCAAAGTAAATATTTATAGGCAATTAAACAGCATGTTGTATTTTTCCCTTCTACAGGAAAAGATCTTATGAAAAACACTAAACCTATTTAAAATCATCATCGGTGACTCAGCAAGCATAAACTTAATTTTTCCCATTTTCCAATTTTGACAGTTTTCTCCAGCAATTTCTGTGATGAATATCAAATAAAAGTAGAGACAGTGCTAATGATTCCTATATAATCAATGAGAATTTAATAAAGTGTTCTGTAGATAAACATAAATGCATTATACCTACTCTTTATATATTCCCTGATACTGTTTCTTTTCCTCTTGCCACCAAATATTGCCATACACACAGAATATATGCACCAGTTTCAAGTGCTCTAGCACGCCAATGGTATCTGCAAAAATTTCAGACGTGCTCTGTCCTCTCAATTATAATAAATAATGGAATAGAGGCATAAATAATGGAATCTTCAGAGACAAAAAAAATGGGCCTGTAGAAGGAAACACGGGTGCTACATGCCTATTCAATTGGCTCACTTCAGGCTTCCAGGTTAGTGGCCAAGATAAGAAACCAGTCTTCCTGAACTCTCTCTCAATAGTTTCTCTGAATCAGACTCTAAGTCTGCAGCACTGAGGTACCTTGTAGATACGCATTTATCTCCCTTTTCAAGGGAACCGCAAGAAGACTCAGAAGCAGAATCCTTGAGAGCGGACTGAAAGAAAACAACCCTAAATGCTGGAGATTTTGGCGTAAAATATATTTAGCACAGCACTGGACCAAAATATATTCTCAATACTTGAAGAATAATGATTCAAGTTCCCTTCCTACCACTGTTGTTAGAAAATTCAATCCAAGGAAGACTTTTTTGAACCAAATACTGTGTGCACTGTAGTTCAGAAATGTCAGCATTTGGTTTTTAAGGCAACAAGCCATTTGCTTTTAATACAATGAGGCTTTGTACTAAAAAAGAATATAGTCAGAATACAGTATGCTTAAAAACATCAGATAATTTCTTCTGTCAGCAGAAAAAAATCTGTCCCTAATGAAATGCTGCTAACCACTGCTTCCTTGAGTGCCATTCTTTCAGTAATGACTGCAATAAAGGAAACACACCAGGAAATAACTCTGAGCTGATTTCAGTGCAGATTTGTAAAAAATCCTAGGTTTATCTAGAACTGCTGGATCAGACTGCTCACAGATGATTTTCTGAAACCACAGAGGCAGAAAAAAAGTAAGATGGAAAAAAAATACAGTCCCATCTGACTACAGAAAGTCTAAAAATTGATTGGATCAAAATTCACAGCTTATCTTCTGCAAGATGTGAGGAGAATTTGATCTCTCATGGTTGCCATTTCAACAACATGTCTGTCATATTAAGGCACAGAAATGACAGATTATATTAAGATCTATGGGTGAAAAGCAATTCTCCTTTTAGACACAAAAACTATCTAAGTTACTAGTCTATAAAAGAGCCTGAATCATGGTATAAGCATTTGACAAAAATATCTCCTGCTGCTGTCACTAGAAACCTAACCAAAGTTCTCCCAATAAAGAAATATCATTAGGGCCAACAGCCTACTGTCAGTATCTTCTATGCACGATGGGTGTCTACAAAGAAATGTAGGAGACAACTGTTGGATCAGAAGCATCAAAATATCTTGAGCAAGCCTTACACCAAAGTACTACATAGTGTTTATGCTGTAAAGCAGCAGAAAGAGTACCATCATGAAATGCAGAAAGAATGTCATTAGGGGGCAGTAAACAGATGGCCTTGTAGAACTCCTCATAATGCCATCGAGGAATCTGCTACCCAGCCACGCAATAGTTCGTGTATGGAAAATATGTTAGATTACGAAAATTATCTGCAGTTCTTTCCATATCCTTGATATTGTTCCTCTTCTAATGTTGAAGCAGTGCTCTGTTGTCAGCTCCTGTGATTTTATCAACTGTCATGATGCTGGTCTTAAAGGTCTAGTTGTTGGATTCACATGACCATACCAGCCACGACAGATTTGCTGTCCCTGTAAGGGTTGAGGGTTCCCAGTTCTCACGGCTACATAGCAAAAACTTAACATGTGAAGTGTCAATGTTTAAACATACAACAGCACATATAAAGAAATTTAAACATACGCATTCCTAAAGCCTCTTTTGACCAACTCACAATATTCAAATGCCTGGGAGTGAGGAACAGAAACTGCAAGTGTTCTACATGTTTTTTCAATTCTATCCTGTTCACATGAAAATTTGTGAGTCAGCAACGCACTTCTATTTGACTACTTTATCATCCAAAAAACATAACACCATGCTTTAATAGTCATTGTAATAAGTGTAACATAAATCCTCCAAAGGTACAGGCAAAGTCACATGCTAAAAACAGGAACAGGCAAAAAGTCACTAGAAATAAGGCTTTGCATATTCTTTCATTTTCAGTGTTACACAAATCAGAGAGCCGAACTGAAATGACCAACCAAAGAATGCATGTTAAGGCAGCATAAGAAATTGGATACTAAGCAGCTTTTGTCTGCAAATATAAGTAATATTCAAATTCCAGTGTACACAAATTTAAGAACAAAAGTGCCACAGTTATTCTGAAAGGAAATAGTACAATTTTGAGAAAATAAAAAAGCAACTTTTCATACATCAAGGCAGAAAAAAAAAAACAAAACCCCAAAACCAACAACAAACCAAACCAAACAAACTTCTTTTCATATGGCAAGGCAACAAACATGAGAAGCATGTTATGATCACATGAATTGTTATTTGCACAATGAAATGCACTAGTTTTCCTGATATTTCAAGTTCACTGTAATCCTGTAACTTCTCCCAGGAAATTCTTCCATATCCTGAGAATAATTACAAATTGCTGACATAATTCATTCAAAGGTCATTTTGATGACCAAACCTCCTTTCCTATCTATGAAATAAAATTCTCTGATTGACCTCTGTTTTAACCACTTAAATATAAACATCCTGAGTCATCATATCGAACAGAAATACACAGTATCCCAGTAAGGGAGATGTCATATAAAGCTAGACACATCTTTCCAAAAGAAATATTTGGTTGGTGATAGATGCCATGTCCAGCTGGATTCTTTTGGCTGAAGTAGAAACTTGAAAAACATTTAACCTTCCGGACTTATATTTGCACTTAAAGTAAGTAGAGTGTAACTGTGTCAGCGATGTTTCTTCTGTGTACAGAAGACACAATGCGTAAAGTAAGGTGATTTTTTGCCCTTCAGACTACCATAGAGACCCACTGGCCACTTCTTCTGCCCAGGTGACCTTTCAAGCTGTTATTACTCCAGCATGAGACACAGTGTAGTAAAAATCCAAACTGGGCATCACCAGAAGTCACTAATTCAGACTAATGAATATTGATGTGGTATTCTTTTCTTCATTTCTGTCACACAAATTTAGGATTCTTAACTCCTGACAATTTCAGCAGTTTTGTGAGCCACTGAGACAACTTTGGAACTGAGGAAGTGTGGAGACATGCACAAAAAGTTCATAAGAGACAAGGTAACATTCAGGTATATCTCACCCAGCTCTGTGACAATACAGTTCTGATGCTGCTCCAGCTTCAGTTTCAAGACAGAGCCAGTGGTAAGTTTGTTGAGACAAAATTCAAACACAACTATAGTGTTCCAGTTACCTGTGTGTTTGAGATCCTGCTACCTGCCAAGCTAGATCTCCTTTGGAGTATGCCTGCAGTGCTGTCCAAACAGTGTGACTGCAGACTCCTCAGACATAACCAACCCTCGCTTTGAACTTTCTAGTTGACGTATGACCAGCTAATAGAGCCACCAACACACTGAGTTCCAAATCTGTTTTTGTCCAGGATGACAGATGAATGCTGTGCTGATAGCAGGCTTAACAGTGTCCAAGTTACCATCTTACAGTGTATGCTCCGTTTAAGAGAGCTAGTTCCTGGGGCAACATCTCCTTCATAATCCATTCTTCCCTTTCTGAAGGCTTCAAGGGAATCACAGAATCACATAGAATCACAGAATGTTAGTGATTGGAAGG
>NW_010098727.1:0-1989 GCF_000699245.1 Pterocles gutturalis
TTCTTTCCCACTGAAAAGTTTTATGAGTTGTAAGGGACAATGGGGAAGAATTTAATCATGCCAGCAGCTAGGGACATGATTAATGCATTAACAAAGTGTTATTTAATGAGCCCAATGGGAAATGCTAAATCTTCAGGGTTCTGCCTTAATAGTCTAAATCTTAATCTTTCAATAACTGCACAGCATTGAACTTTTTGTTTACCTCAAGCTACAAAACAGCTTTAACAAGCTTGTTATAAGATGGAACAACATGATCCAAGGTTTGTTTGGTTTTGCACTCATTAGGTCTACAACTTGCAGAAGAAAATTAAGAGAAACAAAGAGAAAGGGCAGAAACAAAGCAAAAAAATAATGAAAAGCATTCAACATTGTTGCACTGAACTGAAATGCTTCTCTAAGAGTAATTTCCAATGTTTTTTAGTAGACTTTGTGGAAAGCAAACTCCAAATTAAAACAATGTGATCTGTATCTCAGTAATGCATTCTGAGAAGTAATGCATTAGTTAGCACTGGCAAGGGTATTACCATTTCTGATCCTGTGAGATTAGACATAGATCCACAGAACTGTTAATGTAACTTAATCATATATAACAATCTAAATTCCTTGGGTGAGCGTGACTCATCCCTTTTACTTTGTTTCATGAGCTAATCTATTAAAAAATAATGGATGACAAACTGATCTGAATGTTTGTATTTTTTTATATTATTAACAAGCTCTGAGAGAGGCAGTCATTGAAAAATAAGATAGTTCAGGTGTTTTTTGTTTGTTTGTTTGTTTGTTTATTTTTTATATTATTAGCAAGCTCTGAGAGACGCAGTCATTGAAAAATAAGATAGTTCCGGTGTTTTTTTGTTTGTTTGTTTGTTTTTTTACTCCAAACACTTTGGAGAGAGAAAACGTTATTTGGTTTCAGCTAACAAGACAGATGAATCTCTAATTTGAATGACTGTATTGATGTTTATCAAATGGACATTTCTAGTAACTCAGACAGTTCAGATTTCTGTTTATGCATTAAATTTAAAGTGCAGTTTTATCCTTTTGAGGGAAGCCAGAAAAGCCAAGTGATTTTTTTGTTTGTTTCTTTGTTTTTTTCTAGTTGTAATAAGTTTGTTTAATAAATTTTCTTCATTAGAAAGGGAATAATCTAAGCAGGGACATTTATTGCAATGTATTCTTAGACAAGACCATTTATTTGGTTTATTTTTTGATCATTAGATTTTTTAATATTATCTATTTCTAGTTAGAGCGGGTAGAAGTCTCCATTTGTAACTTTTTGTTTCATTTAATAAACTCTATTACTGATTGCTCTCCATCTTCTACCAAAAGAGATATACATACAGTAGCAGCTGGAGAGGTTAAAAGTTATTTTAATGTGGTAGAAATTATAACATATTTAAAGTTAAGCAGCATTAGATTATTAGACTTCCAGATTCCTGGAAGAATCTAAATGCTTATTCCTTGCACATCAAACATATTTCAACAAAACATTTTCTGTCTATTATATGTATTATCTCCAAGGTTCAGAAGCTAATTTCAAAGCATTTTCAGCCCTAAATGTGGAGGCAGGATCTTGCATCATGGAATCAGATGCATACACTAAAATTATGTTTCACCCAGTAACTTAAAAAAAAAATGTCAGAAAATTTTAAAATGGAAAATAATAATGAAGGTGTTTTGTGATAAATATCCTACTTATTTTCTGTATGAGGAGCTAAGTGTGCTATTTTAGGTTTTATAAAACCTTATGCACTATAATTAGTAGCTAAAATGTAGAGGAAAGCATAATACTCAAAGTGGAGAGTTTGTCTTACTCTAACTGTCCCTCTCTTTTTCCATATTAGTTTCCATCACTATATTCTGTCTGCTCCAAACACAGTTCAACCTTTAATTAGTTGCCTTACTTTGGGGGACAGCATGCAAGAGATTTGCAAACTGAAGGAAGCAGATACAAAGTAATAGAAGTTCCTGGATGTGAAACCTGTGGCCATT
>NW_010098728.1:0-350 GCF_000699245.1 Pterocles gutturalis
TCACCAAGGCCACCACCCCGCTCAGCCGCCCCGCCGGGCCCATGGCGGCGCCGGAAGTGACCAGCGAGAGGCAGGCGGGAGCGCACCGCACGGGGCCGCTCTATGCCCCTCACTCTATGATAAGTCCTCCAAGCGCCGTTTTTTCCATTTTTTCACCATTTTTGGAGCCGCACGGGCGCCTGGGCCCTCTCAGGACCCTTCAGCCTCATCTCGGCTTTTATTATTTAATTAATCAAAACCGAATTCATTAAAAAAAAACCCGAAATCACAAAATTTCCGCGTTCTCCTGGCGAATCCGGAAGTGATCAGCGAGACACAGCGGGAGCGCAACCCACTGGGCCGCCCTTAGC
>NW_010098728.1:615-853 GCF_000699245.1 Pterocles gutturalis
GCCAAGGGGGAGCGCACCGCATGGGGCTGCCCTATTCTCCCACTCTATGGTAAGTCCTCCAAGCATCTTTTTTTTTACTTTTTTCACCATTTTTGGAGCCGCGCGGACGCCTGGGCCCCTTCAGGACCATCTCAGCTTTTACCCTTTAATTAATAAAAAACCGAATTCATTAAAAAAAACCCCCGAAGTCCCAAAATTTCCGCGTTCCCATGGCGAATCCGGAAGTGATCAGCGAGAG
>NW_010098729.1:0-9761 GCF_000699245.1 Pterocles gutturalis
TCCTTTCAGTCTCAATTTCATCCCTGGGATCAAGCAGCTAATCCTAGAAACCATTTCTATGAACTGATTGGCTTGATAGATGAGGGATGACCAGTGGATACTGCCTATCTAGATTTTGGTAAGGCTTTTGACGGTGTGCCATGAGATCCTCATAGAGAAGCTCTTGATGTACAGTCTGCATGAGCAGACAGTGAAGTGGACTGAAAACCGCCTGAATGGCCAGGTCCAGAGGGTGGTGATCAGTGGTATGAAGTCTAGTTGAAAGCCAGTAACTGGCAGTGTACCCCACCAGTCAATGTCAGGTCCAATCCTGATCAGCATCTTCTTTAATGATCTGAATGATGGGGCAGAGTGTAGCCTCAGTGAGTTTGCTGGTGATGCAAAACTGGGAGGAGTGTCTGATACACCCCAGGATTATGCTGCCATCCAGAGGGACTGCAACAGGCTGGAGAAATGGTCTAAGATGAACCTCATGAAATTCAGCAAGGAGAAGTGCGAAGCCCTGTACCTGGGGAAGAACAGTGCCATGAGCCGGTACATGCTGGGGGCCACCCATCTGGAAAGTAGCTTTGCAGAGGTCCTGGGGATTCTGGCGGACACCAAGCTGAACATGAGAGAGCAAAGTTTCCTTGCAGCAAAGAAGGAGAATGGTATCCTCAGCTGCATTAGGTAAAGTATTGCCAGCAGCCTGAGGAAGGTGATCCTTTCCCTCTTCTCAGATCTAGTGAGCCTACAGCTGGAGTAGTGTCCCATTCTGGACTCCCTACTACAAGAGAGAAAGGTGGACATACTGGAGAGAGTCCATTCAAGGTTCATGAAGACGATTAAGGGACTGGATTGTCTCTTCTATTAGGAGATGCTAAAAGAGCTGGGACAATTCAGTTTAGAGAAGATAAGGCTCAGGGCGGATCTCATTGATGTATATCAAAACCTGAAGGGAGTGTGCAAAGAGGACGGTGTCAAGATCTTTTCAGTGGTGCCCAGTGACAGAACCAGAGGCAATGGGCACAAACTGAAACACAGGAGGTTCTGCTTGAATATCAGGAAACACTTTTTCACTGTGAGAGTGACTGAGCACTGGAACAGGTTGCCCAGGGAGGTTGTGGAGTCTCTGTCTTTGGAGATACTAAAAATCTGTCTGGAAGTGATCCTGGGCAGCCAGTTCTAGGTGAACAGTCTTGAGCAGGGGGTTTGGACCAGATGATCACTCAAGGGCTTGTTCAATCTAAACCAATCTGTGGTTCTGTGATGCTGTGATTCTCTGATTCTCTGATTCTCTGATTCTGTGAAGCTAAGTATACATAATTGGTATAGGATAATGTTGAATGAGCTCACATTTAATTCCTGTAACTAGGCATTTAGCTCAAAATTTCCTAAGTATAAACAGTGTTAATCAAGCCTTCATTGTTTCCAAATGGAAAACCAATGCAAACATCTCAACTCAGTTTGTTTTGGAAGTTGAATAAAAAATATTTGTTTTAAAAGTAACATAAAATCAATAAGAAACAAAAGAAAAAAAAAAGGAGGTAATTATTTTAGCAGGAGAGATAATAAGATGCAAGAGTTTCTAAGTTAAAATTTATACAAGGGCATTTAATGAAATCAAATGCATTTCAGAGAGCGTAAGACAGAACTTATTAATTATTAAAGCAAGTATCTAATTCGTTTGATTAATTTTTGTAAATTAACTGACTGCAGACAATGTAACTCAACACTGCTGCTACTCATTTTTACAACTTGGGTAATATTGGGTATTTTGGGTTGTACATTGCATTACATACCAATTTGGGTGTTTGGATGATATTAATGAAATACCCCTCAGAGACCCTCTTATCACCCTTCCATTATTATCTTAGCATTGTGTTCAGAACTGACTTTTCACAATTGAAACATTTCATTGTTAAGCAGGAGTCATCAAAATAACAATCGTTTTTACTGATAGGCTGTTAAATACATAACTACTACCATCCTGAAAAAAAGCATATTAGTAGAGATCAGAAGTCAGATAGGTGTGCCCACATCTCTTTTATTCTGAATAAGATAATTAAATATGCAAGGAAAGAAGGTACCAGCAAATGTAAGATAATTAAATATGCAAGCAAAGAAGGTAGCAGCAAATGTGTACAAACAATTATTAAATGAAAGCTTATATAAGAATTGGTTATCTTACATCCATTGATTTTACACTGAAATTTTGAAACCTGTGGTGTTTTAAAGATCCTAATCTTAATTCTTATAATTTAGACATTGTCAACCAAGTACAATAGCACTGTGTTATGAATAGTATATTTTATCTTTTACGAGGCACAGTAGTCAGAAGACCTAATTCTACTCACAGCAAGACTGTGACACCCCACTGAGTTCAACATTTTCAGTTAATACAAACTTTGGCCTGTATTTTCTAAACATGAGCCAAAATATTTTGTGAGACAAATATCATAAGAATCATTATATTAATTTTCCTGTAAGCGTGACTACAGTGTATTTTATTTCTTCTAATATTCAGCCTAATGCATTAGACATCAGAGCACCTTGAATGTGGAAACTCCCTTGTCATTGCTCAAATTAATGTTTAAGTAGAGTAAATGGGTCTCGATAAAATAGGCAAGGAATGAACCCTAAGGATAATCTTATAGAAAATACTGGTTATGTCATTTTATTGAAATAAGGAAGACATAGGTCTAAATCTCATTAGATCCACAGCTATTAATTCTTTATATGATTAATCCCTGGTGAAACCTCTACCAAAAATGGGTGGCTGTAAAAGGTTCTGTAATAATTTTCTTTACATATGGTTTCCTCTGTGTGTGTGTATGTCTTCTCTCTGGTAACAGGATTGCATCACACTGTTGAAATCAGGAGGAATTTGATGTCTATATGAACCCAAAGCAAAAAGATATGCCGTATTGAAAACTCTGAATTAAGCTCACTGCTTTCCTCAGAGAAACACCATCGAAATATTTTGAAATTGTTCACTGGTATCATCCAAGCACTAAACAAAAATAATTAACATAATACTGGATGCACTATTACAAAAAATCTGTTTTGGAAAACCACAGACTGTGGGGATGTATTATCTCAGGGCAGGTACAGATGGTACCATGAAAGAAAAATTTGAAAGTACTTCTATTTTTTCTTGTATACTTATACTATCTTTAAAAACATTTCTTCTTTGCCAGATGGGAAGGGGTCATATTCACCAGATGTGCATAACTGATGGAAGATGATATTCAGCACTGAGTTACGGTAGTGAAAACTTCCATTAATGTTCATAAAGCAGTTTGAGATCCAAAGAAAAAAGGTACTGAAGAAGTGCAAAGCATTAACATCACAATACAAGGTGAACAAATAGAAACTAGGGGTTTATGAACATGTGTGAGATAATTCTTCTATACTAGATTACTCTGTGTTAAATCTATTGCACTAAAATGTAGATTCCAAAATTATTCTGATAGTTCCACAGACTTTTTTTTTCCCAAAATTACAATCTTTAGACATGGCTTTAGCAGAAGATACAAAAAACCCCAAGCACCTACTTTGTTTATGATTTTTGTTATTATACATCTCAGTGCCATATCGAGAGCCAGCATTAAAATACCTCAGCGCATTTTACTTCTTTCCAGTACAGCCTTTCCAGATTGTTTCTTAGCTATCTAAAATGATAAAACTTTTGCTTATGGAGAAACTATTAGAAAGCATAAAATAGCTAGGATACTACACCAGCTATTAATACAACTCTTTTTTTTTTTTTTTTTTTTGTAAATGGTCTTTTGGAGGATAGATGCTAGATGCTAAAAAATGTGAAAATTTTCTATTAGTGGTTGGCTTACTCACATTTTCCACTTCCACTTTCAATTCTCCTCCATTTCCTCATGCAAATGTTAACCCAAGATAGATTGAGGTTAATCTTACACAGTTTTTCTAGTCATCCTCTCCTTTATCTCACTAGTTAAATACCTCCATGGATACTTAGCATCATTTGTACATAATGTCAATAAAGATCGTGGCAGACTGGACTGCAGCTGCTAGTACCTGTTACATTGTTCTTGGAAATCTACAGAACATAATGGAATATAGACTGACCGATTCCTTCATTTGCCACAAAAGAAATTCAGGAGTCCAAAAAAAAACCTCAAGCTCCAATGTCATTAGGTAGATTCAAAGAGGCTAGGTTGTATATTGTGCATTTGTGACTAAACCTTTACACATAACACGAGAGGCTTTCTGATCTTAAAAATGCATAACAGAATACTGCCCATAAATTTTATTTTTGTTTTCTGTTGAAGCATTAATCAGACATTGCTAAGCATTTGTGTGCAAAGCTGTTCTTCAGAGTAAACGTGTTGGCTTTATAGCTATTTCTTGCTGATCTAACAAAATTTTAACTTTGCACATACAGATCTTCTGAGCTTCCACATTTCATCATCCTCTCCAACTTAATTCTCTAATGTTTCATTTACTATTGTCATCTATTAAATTATTTTAATTATGTAACTTTTTTTTATATGTGTGTGTGTTTATGTATACATGTACATACATCCCCATACAGGCTCACAGAATCACAGAATAGTTGAGGTTGGAAAGGATATTTAGAGGTCATCTACTTAAATCCCCACACTCTAGCAGTGTCACTTATAGCAGGCTGCCCAAGAACAATGACCAGACAGCTTTAAACAGTTGTTGAAGAGTTGTAGGGTTGTTTGGTTTATTTTTTTTTTTTCTTTCCACCCTGTAACTAAATTTCTTTAAGAAAAAGCTTACTCAAAAACCTACATTGATGAATTTTTTCACTGTCAAACCACTGAAAATCCTCTTAGTTTTAGACTCTTGTGATTTAATAAATGAACAGTTCTGATCAATCTAATGAATGAATGACTATTTTTTTTCAGTATAATTTCACAGAATCATAGAATGGTTTGGGTTGCAAGGAACCTTAAAGACTGTCTAGTTGCAACCCCCCTGCCATGGGCAGGGACACCCTCCACTAGACCAGGTTGCTCAAAGCCTCATCCAGCCTGGCCTTGAACACCTCTAGGGATGGGGCATCCACAACTTCCCTGGGCAACCTGTTTTTCACACTTCGTTACGTTTTCGTAAGTAAAATCTTCCTTTATTGTTGACTTAGTTCCATTGACTAATTCATACTTCCTGGGATGTTATAAACAATTTACAAATTCGCAAGCCAAGGAAAATTAATATAATGAACCATCTTGTCTTCATTCAACATCTTAAGTAATCAGAATTGGCTAACTAAAAATTGACATAGCAAGTTAATTAATAAAGAAACTTTAAATGGTAATCAAATTGTGGCTTGGGAAAAAAAGTTTACAAAATGATCTTGAAAAACTTTCATGATTCATTAACAACAACAAAAATTCATTAATTTAAACTTTGAACTCTGTGGAAAGTTGTGCTGAGATTGTTATAGTACAGCAGTGTAGAATTTGGTTAAATGTCACTTTCTTTTGTGAAACATTATATATTCACTTTATATAGGATAAAATAATGCCCATTTCACAACTCAACAGATGAAAAAGTGTCAGCTGAGACACCTATGTTCACTAGAGAAATAAATATTTTTCAAATTTTCAAACAGGGTGTTCAATTTTTATTTTTATTTTATTATAATAAACTTTTTTTTTTATATTCTGTTATTTTTTTCTGAGAGCGTAAAGGAGAAAGACTGCAGGAGGTACAGTCTGTACCTGTTTATTGAAAGTTAAAGGCAAATTGGCTTTGTATTGGACACGTGATTTTCAGATCAGGCTGATATATTGGACCAAACAGATTTGTCTTGAGGCTGGTCTAAACTTAAACATTTGGTTCGAATAGAGTAGAATAGAATAGAATAGAATAGAATAGAATAGAATAAAATAAGAATTATCTTCAGAGCCAGTAAACATCAACAGCCCTTCCCCATCCCTTATTATAGTGTATTAGATCCTCAAATAAGATCTAAGGGCCAGGAGAGGCATGATGTAACATTCTCAGGATGTGTGTACCTGTTGTCGCTGTAAACACCACAGGAATTCTCGATAGACAAAATTAGGTACTGAAATAAAATCAGCAACGTAAGGCAAAGCAATAATAGCAAACCTCATATAATATTCATTTTATCAAAGTATATTTATAATATGATTTCTGTAGTATTGAGAAATTATAAATTCTTACAAATTCCCTGTGTCTTCTGCAATCAGATGGCTTCATCAGGGATTCATTCAAAAAGGTACTTAAACATGTGCTTTGTTTTAAACCCACAGAAACTCTAATGAACAAAAATGTTTTCACAAGTCATTAAAAAGTCCAAGCAATGGGACCCTTGATCATCATGCACTCGGCAAGCTTATGCTGCTTAATATGGTGTTACTTTGTTTCTTTCCTCATTTGTTTTTTCCGCTAAGGAACTACAACTATTTAGGAACTCATGATGCTTGATGTCTTATAGCATCTTGAGAAACGAAGTACAGTTTTTAATTCTGTATCACGACTATTTATATGTGTATATGTTTATGCAGTACAGAACATTAAGTTTTATATCCATTAGGCAAATTCAGAGAATACCCAAGTGCATAACCTGTTCACCTACATGGGTGACATGAATATTGAAATTCTACAACAGAAATATTGCAACAACAATTTGGATGCTTCTTGGATGAACATATTTCCAGTTCCTTCTTTGGACCCTGAATAGGTGTTTTAATTAGCCTGGCCAGCTGTGGAGAATTATTTTTGAGGATAAAAATGTCACAATTTTAAATGGAAATATTTCAGTCCACGTGTATGCCTCCTAACAAAGACCAAGCATCTTCTCAGAGGAATCCCAAAACAGTAAGTCACAAATTGGGATGGGAGGGGAAGACAGAGGAAAGAAAAAGACAAAAAGTATATGCACAAGTTTTCTTGTATCTGATGATACCTGCACAAGCTCTCTGGGACAGAGTATCCAGTCTTCAATTTCAACTGCTCTAATGTGCTGACAGTGCTATTGAGAAAATAACAAAAACATAGGTTCTCCATCACTAATAAAAAGGAGGATTATTTACTAGATTATTAATGAACTTGTGGTTTTGATCTATATAGTGGAAGCATATGAAAGTAATCAACTTTGGCCACTGGTTCCTTTCAATGGAAAATACACTGCAGAAGTAAAGCAAAAAAAAAAAAAAAACCAACCAAAAAAAAACCCCAAAAAAACCAAAATCTGAATTTTTTTTTGCATAGCATCCTAAACCTATTGCTTGTGTTGGGAATCATATCTACTGGTCCTGCCAATAGGACAAGGTACCTGAGGTGACTGAGAGCAGCAAAGTAGAGGGAGAGTAGCAGGGAAGACAGGAATTGTAAACTACCTAACTAGACTGCAGATAAACAAGATAAACATAGCTGTCAATTGTGTTGGGTTAATCAACAGTTCTCAGTACAGCTGACTGCAAAGTAATGTAACTTCACTAAAGATCTAGTAAGAGTAGATAGCAGGATGGTCATTACAATACACCTTCACAGAAATCCTAGAAAATTAATGGGTTTCTGCTATATGGGACATCTGTGCAAGGTCATGTACGAGTCAATCTCACTGGCCCTTCACAATATTTTGTGATTAATAAGAGAACTTTTATGAAGTTATGAAGATTTCAAAGCTACAGAGATTCTGGGTGATTTTTTTTCCCACCTTTTTTGTTTTGGTCATCTAAGTCTCTTCAATTCCATAGTATTTTCCAGAACTGATATGATGATTGTCTGAAGAATAATTCCTCTTTTGAGACATAATCCTCTTCCAAGAATAGCAGGTTGCTTTATTTTTTCAGTATATTTGTATTTACTACTGCTGAAAATGATAGGTGGAACTAATTGTTTGCAAATTGGTTTTGAATGACTATGTCCATCCCTTTTTTTTCTTTATAGGATAGAGTATTTCTTACCTTGTGGTAGGCTTTCCTAATCATTTACCTACATGGTGAACTGAAAAAGAGGTCTTCATAGCAATGAATGCTGGCTGAAAGTTAGTCTTAAATAGAAGTTGTTTGTACTTACATTAGTAAGCTAGCAAGCCTACTGTCAGTTCATAGTCAATGAAGAGCTGTATGTCCAGCAGCTAGCTTACCTAACCTGTCTGGAGAACTTCACTACTTTTTTTTTTTTTTTATTATTAGTCTAAACACAATATGTGATGACTTTTTTATGTATAATTTAGGGAAAGTAAATGCTATATACACTTATGTAAACCTAAAGAGATCTAAGGGCTTATACAGTAGGAAAACACAAGAAATTAAAGCTACTGGAAAAAAGAGGACCACAGAAGACATAAGCTATCATAGTAACAACACATTTTCCTGGGTGTGATTATTTTGTCTTCTTGTAGATCTTAAGTTAAAAAGCCAAAATTTTTGGGGAAAAAAAATAAAAAGAAACTGTCTGTCTTTCAGTAGGAAAAGTTTCCAGAAAAAAGGTTCAAACTTGTACTTGTGAGCAAGGTGAGATGCTCATATTCAAATAGTTCTCTTTGTTTCTTTGCTAAAAAAACATCCTCATGCTCACATATTAGTTTCATATTCACAGTAGGCTCATTATCAGGAAAGAAAGCACATCTATCTTTTTTCAGTGGTTACTGCTCTGTGAGGAATTCTTTGGTGTGATATCTTTTCTGTCTTTGTTTTTATTACCCTAATGATTTTCTTGGTTTGTGCACAATATATAAAAATGGGATTTCAGTTCAACTTGAGATACGAAATATATTGTTATGTATGAATATATATCTCTATCTCTTTAGTCTCTTTTCAGAGGGGCTTCTGGGGATCCAGTTATTAAAAAATTTATGGGTTTGATTTCAGTTATTGAACTACTGTTAAATCAAAGGCATTCTGTCTATTCTGTGATGACACTATCATCCTCTGTACCATGTTCCTCTTATTATGACTATATTAAAGTAAATTCCAAAATGGAAGTTTGCAACTCTCAATACAAGAAGCTAATGACAATGCAGACAAAGGAATTCTGCTTTTAGTTGGTTTGTTTTCTTTGCATGATGCTAAAGTTGACTTTGCCTCATTTCTTTTTTTCTGTTTTTTGATAGGACTATATATTTTATTAATATGTGACATGTTAGTAGTAGCAATAACAACAACTTTTGAAAGATGATGATTACTGGGAGACAAGGTAAGAGATACATATTATCTTACTAATTAAAAATATTAGCAAAGATGAGGATGATCTCTTCTGACAATTAACAAACTGAAGATTTAGTGAAACTTGTCATTAACAAGGAAGAAGCAAATACTCACTCCTTGAGGACAAATGCATTGAATATTTATCCGCTGTTTAATGACTTGCCTTGTGGCATTTAATAATTTACCGAACATGCTTAGAGCATTTTGTAACATGAGAATACGGGGAAATTTTTCTACTGGTAGCAGAGCTGATAGGATCTTATTGAGGATCCTTCATAGTTAAAGGAAAGACTGAGTTAGGCTACTCATCCTCTCTTTATTGTTAGTGGAGGAAAAAAGATACCTAGAAATACGCAGGTCCATGAAACAATTTACATCTCAGGAGCCTTGTTTAGAATGAGATTAACAACCTCTGGATTCTTCAATCACTTATTTCTTTCCATTACAAATGGTGCTGACTGTCCATATTTGATAAATGCCTTTGGTTTATTTGCTTAAGCTCTCTTAGCAGTGTTTGTGCTGTTAAGAATTCTCCCTTCTGTACTTTCTCACAGTATGGTTCATATCACATAGAATCATGGAATCATAGAATCATAG
>NW_010098730.1:0-787 GCF_000699245.1 Pterocles gutturalis
AAAAAAAATTAAAAAAAATTCTCTGAGGTTCCATCCCATCCTCCCGCTGCCCAATGTGAACACCCAGAAGATCCAGGTGGTTACAGGGCACCGAGGAGGATGAGGAGTTTAATTATTCTCTCTCGTTATTAAATTATTTAATTTATTTAATTATTCTCCATCGGTTTTTGAGCTCCTCTAGGAAGCTGCGCTCCCTTCACGTCGTAAAGATAATAAGAAGCGACGGCAACGAAGAACAGGCAGGGAACGCCCTCCCCGCAAAAAACGGGAAGCACAGGATGAGGAGGAGGATGGAGAGCGGCTCTGACCTTCACCGAGTCCTGCTCCTCGTCTGACTGCTCGTAGAGATCCTCCCCGAGGAAATTCCAGGGGGATTTGGTGCTTTGGGCGGCGTAGAGCTGCCAGCGCCAGAGGGAGAGCGGGCAGAAGGAGAGGCGGAAGGGCAGGCGCTGGAGAGACTCGTTGATGGGGAAATAATCCTTCTGCAGGTTCCAGTAGTCATTGAAGTACAGGATGGGGAAATAGTCGCCGCTGACAGCGTCGAACTTCACGTCTGGAAAGAGGGGGGAAAAGAAAAAAGAGAAAAAAGGGGTGAGCCGACGACAGGGAGTGGTGACAGCTCCGTCACCCCCCTCGGAGGGAGCCAGAACCCCCCCGGTGACACCGTCACCCCCTCGGAGGGAGCCAGAATCCCCTGGTGACATCGTCACCCCCCTCCGAGGGACCCAGAACCCCCCGGTGACATCGTCACCCCCCTCTGAGGGACCCAGAACCCCCCCAGTGACAC
>NW_010098730.1:985-1328 GCF_000699245.1 Pterocles gutturalis
GACCCCCCCCCCCCCGCGGGTGGGAGCCGGTACCTGCCGAAACACATCCTCGGAGGGAGTGGACAGCCCTGGGGTGCCACCATCAGCTCCTGGGGTGCCACCAGTGTCCCCAGTGCGTCCCAGTGCTTACACTGGTCTAGGGGGGGTGGGACGCTGCCCTTCACCCAGGGCGGTGGTCGTCCACCATGTTGATGGTGAGGTTGGGGTGCCAGTGCGAGATCACCTCCACGGGGCCGTAGTCTTCTGCCCTCTGCAAGGACAACAGCACCGTCACCGCGGCTCCAGCCCTCCAAGCCCAAGTTTGGCCAAAAAAACCCCAACACCCCAAAGTTTGGCCAAAAAA
>NW_010098731.1:0-6323 GCF_000699245.1 Pterocles gutturalis
TGTGATTCTGTGTGATTCTGTGATTCTGTTCTTATGCAAAGTAAGAAACTCCGTTCAAGATTGACAGAACATTTCAATTCCCTAATATTAGAACTGATTAAAGTATGCAGTGCAAAATAAGTGTTCAAACAACAAAAATGGGTTTTGCAGTTTTGTGTATAATTAGTTACAATGAGGTTATTCACACTTCTGAGAGTGGAAAATACATATAAGATGCATTTCAGCTTCTTCTTCAGCATAGTGTTAGAGTAAAAATGACTGGACCAAGGATGATTCAATCTTTTCTCGCCCCTCATCTACCTGCCGCAAGTATGTTTAGGTTAAATTGAGAAGAGTTGTCCTCACGCTTCTAGTTACGTGAAGCATGTCACAAGGGTGGACAGTGCTGTAGGAAGGGCAAAATATCTTGGTCAGTGATACAGTACAGGTACAGATTCCAAACTCTAGTATCTCTTGGTTTGTTTCACTTTTCAAATTCCATTTGCCACTGTAGAAGCAGATGGTGGATTCTGGAAGCCAGCAGCAAAACAGGCAGGATCATAGAGGAGAAATGCATAAAATGAAGCTCAGGACTTTGGAAGCCCAGTTGTCATGAACAGGTTAATTGCTTTGAAAAATCTTTAAGAATTGGTGGCTTTTAAAGTGTCTGGCCTAGGGGAGCAGGATATATTCAGTTATACTGATACACTTGTATTACGTTAGGATATTAAATATATAGCTCAAGAAGTGGGCTCATGTGAACCTCATGAGCTTCAATAAGGCCAAGTGCAAGGTTCTGCACGTGGGTTGGGGCAACCCCCAAGATCAATATAGGCCAGGGGATGAAGTGACTGAGAGCAGCCCTGTGGAGAAGGACTTGGGGATACTGGTGGATGAAAAGCTGGACATGACCCAGCAACGCGTGCTCGCAGCCCAGAAAGCCAACCACATCCTGGGCTGCATCAAAAGAAGCATGACCAGCAGGTTGAGGGAGGTGATTCTCCCACTCTACTGTGCTTTCATGAGACCCCACCTGGAGTACTGCATCCAGCTCTGGAGTCCTCAGCAAAGACAAGACATGGACCTGTTAGAGCAAGTCCAGAGGAGGGCCACGAAGGTGATCAGAGGGCTGGAGCACCTCCCATGTGAGGACAGGCTGAGAGAGCTGGGGTGGTTTAGCCTGGAGAAGAAAAGGCTCCAGGGAGACCTTATTGTGACCTCTCAGTAGTTAAAGGGGGCTTATAAGAAAGATGGGGACAGACTTTTTAGAAGGGCCTGTTGCAATAGGACAAGGGTTTTAAACTGAAAGAGGGTAGATTCAGACTAGAGATAAGGAAGAAATTTTTTACAATGATGGTGCTGAAACACTGGAGCAGGTTGTCCAGAGACGTGGTAGGTGCCCCATCCTTGGAACCATTCAAGGTCAGGTTGGACAGGGCTCTGAGCAACCTGATCTAGTTGAAGGTGTCCCTGCTTATTACAGGGGGGTTGGACTAGATGACCTTTAAAGGTCCCTTCAACCCAAACTATTCTATGATTTTATGATTCTATATTGCTTGTGATGTGTTTTGCAGATTAAATACTGTGTGTAGTTCTCCTGCTTTTCTTCTTTACAACTTTTGTCTGATTCTGCATAAAGTCCTATTTACACTTACAGGAGCCCTACCTCTGGTTCTGAACCCTGTTGTGCCGGGTGCTGCACTCTGCACAAAAGCTGTGCTTTCTCTGCGTAAAAGATCTTGCAATCTAAATAACTGCGGTAGGAAGATCTTAATTTTCTGCAGCCTTGTGTAGCTGTTGACATTTGCACAGAGAAGATAAAAATGCTACCAGGTTATGATTAATTAGCAAACTCTGATCTTTTAGTGAGATTTTTCTCAGCTTCAGGAGGGAACATGCAAAACAGTGAGGGAGCAACGTTGCATATTTGAAACATGAGGATGCAATTGTACCATGTTATCCTGCTATTCAGTTACTTAGTGCTATTGCAGCCTTACTGATGCAGGCTGTGATTTTCGTCAGCTGTTAAACTGAATCTATCTATTTTGGATGAAGGGTCACTGAGGGAAACTCATAGTGAAAACAGTAATGAGCCCCTTGGTAGGAAATGTTCTCTTTCAGGATTTGACCCAGCTTGGTGACACTAGTGACAAAGTGCTGTTAAACACAAGTCATGGGATCCAGTGTGGAAGATGAGCTGTGTGCAATTTGCAGTGCTCTGACTGCGGAGACTGGCCCCTGCATGGCTGAGGAAAGGAGCCGGAACTCTTTCAGCTCGACCATTGGTATTCCCAATGACCTGCAAGGAATCCTGCAGGGAGCCAAATCCCTACGTGTACTGTGTGCCTTCCATTCCCCTCAGGACCGTTATGGCAGAGATAGACCTGTCTGCTACAGGGACAACTTTCACCCAACTTTAGTGTCAGCTTTCCTCCCACCTTTGTAAAGGAATTCTCCACCTGCCACTCATGCCCGGGATCCAGATGCTTCCCTGTTAAACTTTGCCCTCCAGCAGAACCACAGGTGATTAAAGGAGTTCTGTACATGGGATCTCCCCCTTACTACTAGTTAAAAGTTTCACCCTAATAGAGTGGTGCTGACTACCCTTTGAGAAACCGCTTTCTGCCTTTGAAGCACTGAGGCCTGAGGCTCAAGTGGAAATGAAGGAGAGGCAAAGGAGCGTGGATGGAAGCAGCATTTTCCGCTTTTCAAATAATTAGGGTAAGCAGGGAGGCCCTTTACTAATTGTTTGCCATTGGAATACTTTGTGTGCAGCTGTGTGCTACTCTGATTTTCAGGGTAGATATCAATCAGAAAACATTTTTCAGGAACTGACCCTGTATAAGTGCCCAATATATGATGGAGAGATCCCTTACATAGTATTAGTTTGCATGCTCCTGCTTTTCCAGTGTGTCCTGGGATTTTGTCAGGGTAGAGTCATTGCTTCCAGTTGTGTTATCAGGTGTCCTATTTTTCTTAACGTAGCTTCATCCTAGGCCCTTTTTCCAGAGCATACAGCACAGTTGTCAGGGTTCATTTTCATCAGGTTTGGACTCATTTATGTGAAGGAATAATCTGTGGGGTACTTACTCATTATACAAAATTCTCACACTGTGCTGATAAATTTGTCCCTAAATTAGCGTGCATAGTTAAAAAGGATCCAAACGTAAGCTGAAAACAAATAAACCTTGTCTATTCTTTCCTAATGTGTTATGGGCATATTCGTTATTGGCGCAGGTTTTTTTTTTTTGCCACTCATGCTCTGGTAAAAGTGACCATTAAATGTAAGACCTGCAAGTTCATTTTTTAAAGACTTAATATTGAACTTTGTCTTGTACAGTCTCTAGCAGCATTTTACTTAATCGCAGATTTTTCCTTGGACTGTGGGGGACTTTCTAACAACCTGTGCGTTTCTACCCTATTCATAGCCTTGTTCATAGGTCTGATAGAAATGGATGTCTAAAGCAATAGAAGTGAAAAGGTCAAGCTAGATGTTGGAAGCGGTGTATGTTGCAGACATGAACTTACCTGTGCACAGACCTTTAAAAGATATATTTGAGAGGCACAAAATACATTTGAGAAGGAGAAAAATAATGTTGGGTGTATTATCCACATTCTATACCAACACACTGAATTGGAATGACAAACCTATGGACCCAATTTGTGATGTGGCCTCAACATTTGCCTGCTTGCTGGAGGTCATCTACTGGGTCATGGGGTTGTTCAGCTGAGATGACACATAAAATCCATATGCCTGCCAAAGGGGGCATGAGGGGGAAGCACAACTATTCAGTTTCTTAAGCAGTGAGGACCCTGAAATTTAATTTCCGTCTCTGTCCCTAACTCAGTATACATTCTTAGTGGAGTCATAAGGTTAACACTTCGAAGAACGTCCATTCGTTTTGAAGATCTCAACATCTGGAAAACCTTGGTCTTCTTTCTTGGAAGTGCTGTGAACTTTTAAAACTGCTATTGGAGCAAAGGTACCCAAGCACTTGGTACTTCACTTATGGAGAGATTTGCAGTTAGAATACCCCTAATCCCCAAAGTTTCCAAAATTAATAGACCTTTTTCAGAATGTTGCCTTTATCGTCTCTGGATCTGGTTTTCATCCTGTACAATGGACATAGTCATGCCTTACAGTTTACACAGGTGTTGCAATGTATGACTAGTGGACAGGAATCCTTCGTGATCCTTGAATGCAGGATTTTCCAGATAAAATTCAAGGTAGTGTTTACACTATCAAAAGCTTTGATGAATTGGTTTGTAAGGGGCTGCCTCAGTTTCCATTCCCAAGAGTAACCATGCAACCGCTTTTTTCAAGGAAGGTGTATATGTTAGTGCTGGTTAGACTAGGACAGTACTCCTGGCTCATCCTCATTGTCCTGTGAAGATGCACTAAGCTAGAGATTCACAGAGTTACACTGTGAACAGTATTTCCTTGCTCTGCCCTGACACTGAGTGTAGCTTAAAGTCCCTCTAATGCTGGGCCAATGCCATGAGCTCCTGTTCCCTGAATGCTTCATGGATACTATTTGTTGTTGATGGATCGTAATCTGTTCTGATTGTGCATTTATGGTGAGGGTGACAGAGCACTGGAACAGGCTGCCCAGAGAGGTTGTGGAGTCTCCTTCTCTGGAGACATTCAAAGCCTGCCTGGATGCGTTCCTGTGTGATCTGATCTAGGTGTCCTACTCCGGCAGGGGGATTGGACTAGATGATCTTTCGAGGTCCCTTCCAATCTCTAACATTCTGTGATTCTGTGGTATCAAAGGTGTTGGTATGTCAACTCCAGAGTTGGAGAGAAAGAAAACAATTATCTTACTGTTGTTTTTCAGTCTGTTTCAATAGAATTTCTCCAATTTGCAGTATCAGCAGTGGATGTGTTATACAGAAATGTATTAATAATAAAAAATGCATCATACCTATTTAGATTCCTTAAAAATAATAATAAAATTTTGTTCCTTTACTTGTAACTTTAAGCATGGTCTTCAGTACCTGGCTAGATTCCAGTTTGTCAAATTAGTGGCATAAGCTAGAGGACATAAGAGTCAAGAGAAAGATGTCCAGTCAGACTCTGGTTTTGCACTGGAGCAGCGTCACTGGGATTGCTTACTCTCTAACATTATACCAGCATTTCTAACATCAAAATCAGGTCTACATTTCAATCTGACTTTTATTTTCCCCAGGATAACTCCTGTGACTGGAATCTGACTTGTATAAAAGGAGGGTGTTTGTATGAATGTAAACCCAAGTACAACTGCAGAAACGGAAGGAACAGAAAGACCAGTGTTACATTTAGAAAATGCTTGCTTTTGCTAAGGTGTCAGTATTCATGCAGGTTGTGGCTATTTTTTGCTTAATTATTTTGAAGCTGTAGTGGAAAAAAGTGGTGTCTTGAGTCATTCTACTGTTTATCACCATCAGATCAAAGGGCACAGAATGAGGTTTGCATTTTCACAGAGGAGATTGATGCTGACACACAGCTGTCCTTTCCTCCTCCTGAGCACATCAAGACTGAATGTTTTGCAGATTGTAAGCTTGGCCTGGGTTAGGAGTCTGAAATAAAACTTCTATTGTCTGAAGTGTTTTGGTGTTTGCTCTAAAGAAATTATCAACCTTGGTTGTTTGTTTTTTCTTTTGCAGGAAAGGAGAGGGGTGGGGTAGTCATCCATACATCTGTTTGCAATCCTAGCTTTAAAAGTCTAAAAATAAACAAGCCCCACAGTCAACCCGAAAACCATGTTTGCTAGGACTCTTGAACAAGGGACAATGTACACTTCAGAATCATCTTAGCTTAAAAAAATGTATAGACTGCAAAAAAAAAAAAAAAAATCAATGGTGTGGTTTGCCACTTTAAAATTTAAAAAACCCTATTTTTAGACATCTGCACAAACACAAATTTCTATCAAAACACTTATTTCTAGCAAAGACAGAACACTATTATTTAAATTCCTCTTTGTAATCCACTTTTTCTTTCATCTCTTGTTCTGATCCTTTAGAGGATTGAGTTGGATATGAGAAACCACTGAAATACTTCTGTGCTGATATGAAAGGTTAAAGAAGGTTATCTCAGAGATAGGGTGTGTGCTCAGGTTTTTTTGCACGCAAGGCAAAATTAGCTTAAATTGTGACAAATGTTTTGCAGGGCAACCCAATGAGCTGTGGTCTATGTATGGTATCAGTTAAGGTTTCTACCGTGGGGTCTACATGGAAATATTGATAGCTAAGGGGGCATGGTAGGCATGGCTTCAGGACAGACTAGATCCTGTGGTATCTGTAACCCTAAAACTATTTCTAACCCACAAGGTTTCAATTATGATTTACGGAATGATAGAGCAACA